>NW_026057577.1:79176246-79283746 GCF_023721935.1 Panthera uncia | reverse complement strand
GTATTTTTATCTAAAGACTCTTTTGGCCCCTAGTAACTCATTTGATAACCAGAGTGGTTGTTTCTTTACTCATTCTTCAGCATTTACAAAATGAGACAGCTTTTATCAAGATATGTCTCAGCATTGGTGTAGGCATGAAGAAATTTTGGAATGCAAACATAAGGCACAATTAGCGCATCCCCTTCCATAGAACTATATAGAGGTCAAGTCCCACCCCTGTGAAAATGTGAGATCTACCCATTTGTGTAAATCTTATTTTTTCTTATCTCTTGAGTGGCTAGGGTTGGCCTATGCTGCATAATTTTATGTTTCTAACTACTTTTATCGCTTTATAAATAAAGCAAGAGTAAGGAAGACATTTGGTTGATTAACAAGAAAAAAAATATTTACTAATCACAGAATGAGGGCATTTAATGAATACTTCATAATCCTATATTAACTTTGAAGAAGTACCTTCAACATTTGTATATTTTCTGATGATATTTAGGATGTTTAAAACCAATCAGGCAACTGACAAACCTCATATAAACTTCAGCATTGAAATAACTGGTGTTTTTGTTTTTTTAACTTTACTTTCTGGGTTATAATCTGATTCATACTGATGACCAAATTCACTGTATCATCACAGACTGGAAATTAAATATAATAAACCTTAAGGTTGTGACAGATTGCAGGTATTTACATAATAACCAGATTTTTTTGGAGAATGGGTATGTTCTGATAAAAAAAAATAAGTAAAACCAGACCCAAAATTTAGAAAATCACAGAAGGGACATTTCTATGTTTAACTAAATTCAGGAAATGCTTAAGTATCTGATACTAAAAATCTGTCCATCACTACCAAGAGCCAGGTTACATCCCAGGCTTAAGAGATTATGCGCAGGGAAAGCCTGTGTTTAGGAATTCCTAATTATAAAAGGTTGAATTTCAGGTTTCACCTTTGAAAGCCTAATAAACTGATTACCATGTAAAGATATTTTATAAGAGACTTCCAATAGAACTGATATATTTTAGAAAGAAAGCGAAGTGTTTTAACAATCACTTTTCTTATAACAGAAGCAAATTTGCAACTTCCACAGGAACACAGTTCTTCCAAATTCAGTCTTTGCCACCTAGTACTATTTTTCATCTTTATAGTCTAATATTTGAAATTCGTGTTTCATTTTCAAAATAATAGGGCAAAATCATAATACATCAGGTTTTCAGAAGTCCTTATGCTTCTAAATTTTTTATGTAAAATAAATTTATATTTAGAATTTAGAATAGCAGAGACTTATTAATGTTGGTTAAATGCATATGCTTGCTATTTGACATAAAGAAATATGAATGGCCAAAATTCAAGAATGCAGAATAAATTAAGAGAAATTTGGTATGACACATGTATTTATTATTTTTCTGATGAGTCTATATTTACATATATATACACATACATATATTACACACAAGTATAATATATATATATATATATACATAAACTCTGAAATATTACACTGCAAAAGTATGATATTTAGTTCATTTTCTTCAAACGTGTCTTAAATAGCAATAGAATTAACCTAAGGTGTAGCATTACAATCAGATTCTACAATGGATGTTACCTGAAATTTGACTCCTCTTAATGCTTCAGTGACAGGAAAATAATAAAAATTGCTTAATTTCTATAGAAACTATTGCAATTTCTAATAAAAATGGTAATTTTTTAAAAAGCAGTATACAAGTATTTTGAGTGTTTTTTTCTTCCACTTAGTACCCACTGGAGAAAAAGATGCTCGTGTCTGGACTTGTGCTTCTTTTGAGGCCATTTTGTATCTCAATTCTGTTCCTTCCTATCCTCATGATGGACAAGAGAAAAAGCTAAGAGGGCTAAATAATCTGAAGGAATAAATATTTTTTGCTGTGTGTGCACATGTGTGACTTCATTTTTTGCCCAATCAAAAGAGAGAGTGTGAGAGAGAGAGAGAGAGAGAGAGAGAGAGAGAGAAGGGCAATATTATCTAAGTCAACAGTATGTGCAAGTACATTAAGTACTGAAAACATGTGTATCACCTAACATTTATACTGCATGTTTGCCATGTGCTGTATTGTTCTAAATGGCTTACATGTATCATCAACTCATTTCAACTTCACAATGACATTATGAGTGAAATATCATTCTTTCCTTTTTCTGTCTGCATATTTATCTTCCAAACTATAAAGACAATTTCCTCTGAGTATTCTAAGACTTTCTCCCAATGACCTTGGGGTTTGCACATGAAGTGTAAAAACTGTGGAATAACCAGGCAAGTGAGTTATTTGTCTTGCTACTTCTCTGTCGCTGTCACTTTCTCTCCTGGGTTTGGTATAAGAAGCAATGCATTTAGGAATAAGTAAACCCTGAGTATGCCATAGATTATTGGCCTATTCATGGCAAGGAAATCTCCAGAAATAGATACTGGTATTCTTCTTAATAAAAACATAACACTTAATAATAATTATTAAGAATTAAGGGAGATGTAGGTGCATTTATACTATAAGCTAACGAAAACATTACATTGGTCATTTTAGTTACTTTTAAATTAAGAGTCAAATCGAACATATGGCCAATCCTCCACACAAACAATGAAAGCAGTTAAAACACAGAGTGTCTTAAAGACACCAGTGGAAATTTCATTTACAAAATTGTAAGTAGAATACCATAGGTTCCAGAGATTCCGCATTAAAGAGTTATTTATTTATGCTAAGTATTGTTAAGATATAAGTAGTGTTTACTAATCGAGAATACTGATACAGTAATCACTGTATTTTCACTCTAACAGAGACCATCAACTCATTTAACCTAAAGTAATATATAACATGAAAACTTTAAGAACTATGGCAGGGATAGAAATATGGGATAGGGAAAGTGGTGATGAATTTTTTGCACTCAAAAATTCACATAACATAGACATCTGTCTACTTTCTTCAGTTATAGAGTAGGCATATCTTTCTGAATGTTTAGACCACAAAACTACAATTTTGTTCCAATCTTCACTTGTTAGTCCTCACTTACTCCATCTTAGTCTGTAAGTAACATTCCAACTTTCTGATCTCTGGTAAATCCCCAACAACTTGTCTCTATTTTCACTTGCAATCTCCATTAACGTGATCAAAAAAATTCCAAATTGGATATTAATATTAGGGAATGACTTTAAATTTATCAATATCTGATGAATTCAGAAGATGAATGCTGAATTATGAAATGTCATTATAGCTTCAAGTTACTTTGAAATTTTTCAGCTACAGAAAGAAGAGAGAAAGAGAGTCACAGACACAGAAAGATAATTCATGGAATATGTTAATAATTGTTTTTTATTGTTGTTGTTGTTAATAATTGTAGAAACTGTATGTCAGTATAAGGGTGTTTGCTATACAAATTTTTGACTTTTTCTGTATACTTGATCTTACCACTGAAAAGTAAAAACAAACAAAAAAACCCCAAACCATTCCATGTGTGTTCATATATATATCTATATACAGATCTATATCTTCACCCTTTTTCTACATTTTTTTTTTGCTCATCTATCTTTATGATCTCAGAGTTAAAGGCAAACTCCTCACTACTATGGTGCTTTATTACATTTTCTACTAATTTTAAAGAATATTATTTCTAATTATCTTCTAGCTAGCATATTAAGAGGCAACCGTCTCAGCTTCTTCTAGTTCTTCCTCCTTTCTAATTCAAGTAAGAAGCCTTTTTTTTAATATTATAAAATACCTTATATCAAAACACACACATACACAAACACAATCCTCTTCTATCATTACTTCTTCTGATTGCTATCCTATTATTCATCCCTCCTTTCCCAGTTAAAATTCTTAAATAGCAGTATTTAATTATTGCTCCTGATTGTTCCTTTATCTCTTCTAACTTCCATCAACCACTCCACTTAAATTGCTGTAAGATCAACAAAAACCTCTTTGTCACAAAGTTCACTGATTTGTTTCAGTTCCCATCTTTCTCTAGCCACACAACAGTTATCATCCTCCTTGACCTTTGCACTACAGCTATAACTGTTTATGACTTCCTTCTCCTGATTGTTGTCTCGTCTGTAAAGACAGCATTCTTGTGTATCTCCTTTTCTCATTACTCCTAAACTCAGTTTCTTCTTTTTCCATATTTCCTTTATATGTGTTCATCTCCTTCAACATAGATTTATGAGGGTTGTTTGCTTATACACTCCCTTTATAGAAATGTCCACTTGTTTATTGTAAAGAGTTAAAAAAAAAAGATACGGTTTCTAATATGAAATCTAGTTCTTTCTTTCTTCCTGAGACTACTTCAGCACTTGTTTCTTTAAGCACCTCTATCATCCTAAGCCCACTCACACACAGCCAACACCTAACTCAACACCTTTCTGTACTCGTCTCTCCTTGTTGTTGGTTGTACCCTTTTTGGTTTTATTCTAATTTTTTATAAGCACCAATTTTCTATTTAGATATTTAGATATCCTTCATGGATATCTAAGAAAACTTTTGGACTTTATTTCACGTAAAGCCTCATTAAAATACCATAGTATTTTTAATCTGTTGTATGTTAACTCATGAAAAACCTATAGTAATCTAACAATTCAGTTTGCTTAAGAAATCAAGGAAAGCACAAAAATTTCAAATTCAAGAAAATGAACTATTTTTTTCAAAGTCAATTGGCACTTTTTTTTTAATTTCAAGATTTCTTATCCCATTTACCCTTGAGAAGAAAATAAAAAATCTCTTGACCAAAGCTTAAAAGTTCATCCTAAAATAGGTAAGGGAAAAATAATTTATTTCAATTCTTTGTGTGAAACTAATAGTTTTGTGTCATGAGAAGGTTGCCATTTTTCCAGTAAGTAAATATGCCCTATACTATGAAGGGTTGCCATTTAAAGAACAACTAGGAAGCAATTCAATGAAGAGGATTGTTAAGGATAGGTTCCTTGCTGCATTCCAATCATGTTCTTTTCAAAACCTAGCTTTAAGGATTTTAAAGAAATCCTGAGGGGGCACTCTCTTCCTTTTGTCCCACTGAAATATCATCATTAAACTCCTCTAAAAATGGTTTCTGATATCATTCTGCTTTCCAGCTGAGGCAACATTTTCTATAAGTAATAACAAAACAGCTGAAGTGAGTAAAAGCAAACTGGGCAGATAGGAATATCAATCCTGATGGGACCAAAGGGAGCTCTGTGTTAACTTCTAAAGTACCTGAACTTTTCTGAACCAGTTGGTTTTGACTGAAATTGAAAATGTTCTTTTACTTTCGAATCCCTGCCAGAGGGGGCTGCTATGGTAGACTTCTCTAGCTATTTTTCTTCTTTTTCAGAGGAATTCAAGACGGGAGATGTCAATGTGTGTGCTTAAGCGTAAAAGTGATCATTTTTTAACCACTGGTGGGAAAGTAGTTTGCCAGTGGGGAGCTAAGTGTTGAAATCTGGCATTAATCCAGCAGAGTTGGACCAATAGATCACAGATAACTATACAGTATATGACGGTGAGTTCTCTTGCTTAAAATGAAAAAAAAAATGGAGAGTATTGAGAAGTGAGACAGGAGATTTTTCAAATGGTGCACTACACTGCTCTATTGACTTAAGTCAGCCACAAGGAAATTTAAAAACAATTTAGAGAATAGAGTGCAACTACCTCTAAGAAGATCACTCTTCATAACATAGGTGGATGGGGACTACTCCAGTATGAAATACTGTCTCACATGTATGTTTACCTTAAGGCTTCAGCAGATACTAAATTGCATTCTGAAAGTTTGGTGAATTTAAGCTGAACAGGTCGTTAATGTCACCCAGAAGCAACAACAATGACACCCCCAAAGGTGAAAGTGGAAGTAAATAGCCAAGTGTCTATCTCTTGAGGAAAAGCTAATAAAGCAGAAATCCAATCCTTCCATCAAGATTATGGTGAGCTGGATTTCTGCAGAAGTGTGGCTAAAAGCTCCAACTTTCATGCTTTTCATGTCAGGTCACAAATGCCAGCTGCTTGTTACTTAAAAATAATCATCAAAAAATATGAGTTGAGGAATTATTTTCAAATAAGAATGAGAAAGGGATTCTTAAATGACTTTTCCTCCTTTTTAAAAACATAACTGAATTACCATGACTGGAGGCAGAACTTAAAACCCTAATCATTTGAATTTAGAATAACATTCCCCAAAATATATTTAAAGTGAATATTAAAATAGGTAAGAAACCAAAAAGTAACACCAAAGCTATTGTCATATATAAAAGATATGTTTTCCACAAGTCTCTTTAAATCAAAGGAGTCAAAATTATAATTCTAAAGTCTTATATAAAAGGTGCCATATGTTTTCTCCTTCCCCATTTTTCTTAAGATTAAGACAGAGTGTATTTACCTATAAACAGTTCTTTTTTTTAACTTTTTACCATATTTGTTTTGAACCATGCCTTTCTTCCCAAGAATTTATTTATTCTCTCTCCATTTGTTTGGTGACCATTGTGCATAATACTGAGCTTCTCCTAGCATTAAAAAATAGTTTCTGGATTATTAGTAATAGTTTGGTTTTCACAAATCTTGGACATGAAACTATAGGAAATAGTGATATTGTTTGGAGCAGTTGAAAATGGTTTCTGGTCTCTTCCTTGAGTTGAGAATTTAAAGTCCTGAGCTTATAATTCTTTTGCTCCAATTTTCCAGTGCAATTAGAAGTAACGAAGCATCTCCGGTATATTCCTTATTTATCCTAACATTTCTGTAGCTCCATATGGTCTCTCTAGAAGTGTAATGAGACTTCTTTCATGGTGGCTTATAAAAGTGAGTCTTCCAAGAGCAAATAAATGTTGCCCATCCTCTTAAAGACATCATCCAGAGCTGGCATACCACCATTACTTCATACAGTATCAGCTAATGCAAATCATGAAACATCTCAGAGAGAAAGTGAACTATCAGAGGGCATACTAGGAGGTACAGTTCATTGAGGACCATTTTTGGAGACCACATACCACAGTTTGGAATTTGCTTGTAGTGGTATGGTTAATAGAATTATTATTCTCTGAGTCAGTAACCAATAAGACCATTTTTTCATGATTAGTATTTGAGTCACTTGTGAACTCATTTGTAGGCTCATTTACCGTGACAATCTTGACAGTTCTACCTATTATGAATATTGTGCCATTTATTCTGAAAATTTAAATTCATTGAAAATGAGAACCGAATATGATGTTTTGGCCTGCGAAGCCCAGAGAATGAAGCCTCATGGAGATTGTTCTTATACTGTCAGAAAGAAAATACTTACTACGAAGTATTTTGCTACAAAGTATAAAGCTTGCAAACGTGAGAAGTTTGCAAGTTTGAGAAGTTTGTTAACTACCATGGGGTCTAAAATTTATTTTCAATAATAATGAACGGCATGATAAATCACTGTATTTAACTCCATAATATCAGAACATGTGAATATAAGAAATGTTATGGAAAGATGCATTTTCTTTTTTTAAGTTTATTTATTTATTTTTGAGAGAAAAGAGAGAGAGCAGGGAAGGGGGAGACAGAGAAGTCCAAGCAGGCTCTTCACTGTCAGTATGGAGCCCTACGTGGGGCTTGAACTTACGGAACCATGAGATCATGAACTAAGCCAAAATCAAGAGTCAGACGCCTAACCAGCTAAGCCACCAGGCACCCCAGAAAGATGCATTTTCTTAATGGAACTATATACTCCTGCCTGTACTTTGATAGTCAAAATCATGATAGAAATTTAAGATTATGTATTCTTTTTGTGGTTAAGATCTTATAAAAGTCCTGTATAACAATATTGGTATCTTTAATCTTAATTCCAAAGATCTCAAAATTCCTAAACAGATTTAATTTTAGAATTAATAAGACCTTCCATTTCCATGTTATTGACCCACACCTATATCTTTGCCTCACCAGAATTCATGTTCCTGAAATATCTCTGCCCAAAATTCCTTCTAAGATTCTTAGTACATTCATATTGTCAGGTTGGTCTTTCATGGAGTTCAAAACTTAAATCCAGACATTTTACTTACATTATTTCACCCTTAAAAATATACTACAGTAGACAAACTAAACTGTTATCAAATAAAATTTCTGCCTTTAGCAACATGACTGTTCTAGCTGATGTTCAAAAAATTTAAGGCATTTCTCCCTTCCTTCTTTCCTCTTTCCTTCCTTTCTTTTTATAAACTTACCCAAAATAACAGCCTTAAGTTCTTCAAATGTACTACTTCTAAAAACAAACAAAAACAAAAAGGTACTGCTTCTATTAATCTACTCTACCTTCTTTTTGTTTTTAAACACCCTTAAATGTCCCATGTCAAAGTAAAATACATGAGAAATATTGCAGCCACCAAGACTGTATTGAAGGAAAAATTCTAGGCATCATTTACCTAAATGGAGACCTTAACACCTGTAAACATAAGTTTTCCCTTAAATATTTTGTTTTAAAAAAATGTACATACTGAAAGGAGAGAAACAGCTAAGAAAACCTACTCTGATTCACTCTTTTTCTTTAAGCTTTTATTTAAATTCAGTTGGTTAACTTACAGTATAATAGTAGTTTCAGGTATACAATATAGTGATTCAACACTTCCATACAATACCCTGTGCTCATCACAAGTACATTCCTTAATCCTCATCACCTATTTACCCATCTCCTGCCCCTAGACATCTCTCCTCTGTTAACTATCAGTTTGTTCTCTATAGTTAACAGCCTCTCTCTCTTTTTTCCCCCTTTTCCCATTTGTTTCTTAAATTCCCCATATGAGTGAAATCATGGTATTTGTCTTTAACTTATTTTGCTTAGCATAATAACCTCTAGCTCCATCCATATCATTGCAAATGGCAAGATTTCATTCTTTTCATTGGCTGAGTAATATTCCATTGTATATATACACCATCTTTTGTATCCAATCATCAGTCAAACACATGGGCTGATTTTATAATTTGGCTATTATACATAACGTTGCTATAAACATTGGGTGGCGTGTATCCCTTTGAATTAGTATTTTTGTATTCTCTGGGTAAATACCAGGTAGTGCAATTGCTGGGTCATAGGGTAGTTCTATGTTTAACTTTTTGAGAAAATTCCATACTGTTTTCCATAGTGGCTGTGGCAATTTGCCTTCCAACCAAAGGTGCAAGAGGGTTCCCCTTTCTCCACATCCTCAACACTTGTTGTTTCTTCTGTTGTTGATTTTGGTCATTCTGACAGGTGTGAGGTGATTTATTGTAGTTTTGATTTGCATTTCCCTGATAACCTGTGATGTTCTGCATCTTTTCATGTGTCTGTTGGCTATCTGTATGTCTTCTTTGAAAAAATGTCTATTCATGTCTTCTGCCCATTTTTAATTAGATTATTTGTTTTTTGAGTATTGAGTTTCATCAGTTCATTGTATATTTTGGATACTAACCCTTTATCAAATAAGTCATTTGCAAATATCATCTCCCATTCTGTAGGTTGCCTTTTAGATTGTTTCCTTCACTGTACAGTTTTGTTTTTTTGTTTTTTGTTTTTTTTTTATGAAGTTGCAATAGTTTATTTTTGCTTCTGTTTCCCTTGCCTCAAGAAACATATCTAGAAATAAGTTGCTACAGCCAATGTCAAAGAAATTACTGCCTATGGTCTCCTCTAGGATTTTTATGGTTTTAGATCTCACATTTAGGTCTTTCAACCATTTTGAATTTATTTTTTTGTATGGTATAAAAAAAGCACACATGTTGCTGTGCAGTTTTCCCAACACCATTTGTTGAAGAGACTTTTCCCTTTCGATGGTCTCTCCTGTTTTGTCAAAAATTAACTGACCATATAGTTGTGGGTTCATTTCTGGGTTTTCTATTCTGTTCACTGGTCTATGTGTCTGTTTTTGTGTCAGTACCATCTTGTGTTGATCACTACAGCTTTGTAATATAACTTGGGGCCTGGAATTGTGGTATTTCCAGCTCTGCTTTTATTCTTTAAGGTTGCTTTAGCTATTTGGGGTCTTTGGTGGTTCCATACATATTTGAGGATTGTATTCTAGCTCTGTGAAAAATGCTGGTGGTATTTTGATAGGGACTGCATTAAATGTGTAGATTGCTTTGGGTACTATAGACATTTTAACAATATTTGTTCTTCCAATCAATGAGCATGGAATGTCTTTCCATCTGTTTGTAGCACACTTAATTTCTTTAATCAGTGTTTTATAGTTTTCAAAATATAGGTCTTTCACCTCTTTGGTTAGGATTATTCCTTGGTATCTCATTGTTTTTAGTGCACTTGTAAATGGGATTGTTTCCTTAATTTCTCTTTCTGCTGCTTCTTTATTGGTACATAGAAATGCAACAGATTTCCACATATTGATTTTGTATACTGTGACTTTACTGCTGTCTAACTGCTGTTTCTAGGACTTCTAGTGCTACATTAAATAAAAGTGGTGAGAGTGGACATCTCTATCTTGTTCCTACCATAGAGAAAAAGCTCTCAATTTTTCCCCGTTGAGGATGATATTAGCTGTGGATTTTTTACATGTGGCCTTTATTGTTCCCTCTATACCTACTTTGTTGAGGACTTTTATCATGAATGGATGTTGTACTTTGTCAAATGCTTTTTCTGCATCTACTGAAATGATTTTATGGTTCTTATCCTTTCTTTTATTAATGTGGTATATCACATGATTGATTTGCAAATACTGAGCCACTCTTGTAACCCAGAAGAAATCCCACATGATTGTGGTGAATGACTTTTTAAAGTATTGCTGGATTCAGTTTGCTAGTATTTTACTGAGAGTTTCTGCATCTGTGTTTATCAGAGATATTGGCCTGTAGTTTTCTTTTTTAATGGTGTCTTCTGGTTTTAGTATCAGGGTAAGGTTGCCCTTGTAGAATGAACTTGGAAATTTTCCTTCCTTTTTTTTTTTTTTGTAACAGTTTGAAAACAATAGATATTAACTCTTTTTTTTTTTTAATGTTTGGTGGAATTTGCCTGTGAAGCCATCTGGTCCTGGATTTTAAGTTTAATTTGTTGTTGTTGTTGTTTCTTTGGGTTTGGGGGGGGGGGAGCCTTTTTTGACTACTAATTCAATTTCTTTTCAGGTTATCAGTCTGTTCAAGTTTTCTATTTCTTTCTCTTTCAGTTTCAGTACTTTATATGTTTCTCAGAATTTATCCATTTCTGCCAGTTGTCCAACCTGTTGTCATATAGATTTTCATAATATTCTCTTATACCTATTTATATGTCTGTGCTGTTATTTCTCCTCTCTCATTTGTGATTTTATTTATTTGGGAGCTTTCTCTTTTCTTTTTGATAAGTCTGGCTAAAGGTTTATCAATTTCATTAATTTTTTCAAAGAACCAGCTCCCAGTTTTATTGATCTGTTCTATTGTTTTTGTGAGTTTTTTTGTGGGTTTTTGTTTTTTAGTTTATATATCATTTATTTCTGCTCTAATCTTTATTTCCTTTCTTCTGATGGCTTTAGGCTACATTTATTGTTCTTTCTCTAGCTCCTTTAGGTGTAAAGTTATGTTGTTCTTTTGAGACTTTTCTGGCTTCTTGAGACACACCTGTATTGCTATGTAGTTCCCTGTTAGGACTATTTTTGGTACACACTAAAGGTTTTGGACCATTATGTTTTAATTTCATTTGTTTCCATGTACTTTACTTTACATTTTATATTTTATTTTATATATTTATTTTATTTTATTATTTATTTTTCTCCTGGTTGACCTATTCATTATTTAGTAGCATGTTGTTTAATCTCCATGTATTTGTGGTCTTTCCACATTTTTTCCTGTGGTTGATTTCTCTTTAATAGCACTGTGGTCAGAAAAGATGTGTGGTGTGACCTCAATATTTTTGTAATTGTTTAAGCTTGGTTCGTGACCTAATATGTGATCTATTCTTGAGAGTGTTTTATGTGCATTTGAAAAGAATATGTATTCTGCTGTTTTAGGATGGAATGTTCTGAATATATCTGTTAAGTCCATCTGGTCCAGTGAGTCATTCAAAGCCACTGTTTCCTTATAGATTACCTGTTTAGATGATCTGTCCATTGATGTAGGTGAGGTGTTAAATCCCCTCCTATTATTATTATCAATTCCTTTATGTTTATTAATAGTTTTATGTAATTTGGTGCTTTCATGTTGGGTACATAAATATTTACAATTATATCTTCTTGTTGGACTGTACCCCCCAAAGATTATATAGTGCCTTCCTTGGTCTCTTGTTGCAGTCTCTGTTTTAAAATCTAGTTTGTCAGATATAAGTATGGCTATTCCAGCTTTTTTTTTTTACATCAATTTTCATGCCCTCACTTTCAATCTGCACATGTGTTTAAAATGAGTCTCCTGTAGGCAGCATATAGATAAGTCTTGGTTTTTTTTGTTTTTGTTTTTTGTTTTGTTTTGTTTTCCATTCTGACACCTTTTGTTTGAAGCATTTAGTCCATTTACATTCAAAACAATTGTTAATCGATATGTATTTATTGCCATTTTATTACTCGTTTTGTCATTTTTCTGAAGGTTTTCTCTTATCCTTACTTGTCTTTGTCACTTTTGGTCTCTTCTTTTCATTCTAAGAATCCCTTTAAATATTTCTTAGAGATCTGGTTTGGCTACCATGAACAGCTTTAGTTTTTGTTTGTCCAGGAAACTCTTTATCTCTCATTCTATTCTGAATGATAGCCTTGCTGGATAGAGAATTCATGGCTGCCGATGCTTCCAATTCAGCACCTTGAAGAGATCATGCCACTGCATTCTGGCTCACCAAGTTTCTGTTGATAAATCTCCAGGTAGTTTTATGGGTTTTCCCTAGTAAGTTAAGAACTTCTTTTGTCTTTCTGCTTTTAAGATTTTTTCTTTATCAGTTTATTTTGCAAATTTAATTACAACATGCCTTGGGGCTGGCCTGTTTTTGTTGATTTTGATAGGTGTTCTCTGCTCCTCCTTGATCTGGATATCTGTTCCTTCCCCAGATTAGGGAAGTTTTCAGCTATTATTTCTTCCATTATATTTTCTTCCTCCTTTTCTTTCTTTTTCTTCTGGGGCTCCTATAATACAAACATTATTACATTTGATGGAGTCACTGAGTTCCTTAATTCTATTCTTGTGTTGCACAATTCTTTCCTCTCTGTGTTCTGGTTCATTACTTTCCATTACTTTGTCTTCTAGGTCACTAACTCATTCCTCTGTTTCTTCTAGCCCAATGTGCACTGAATCAAGTCTATTTCCAATCTCACTTATTGCCGTCTTACTCTGCAGTAGGAATCTTCTGAAGTCTCCTTAAGTCTTCTATTCTTTTCTCAAGCCCAGTGAGTAGTCCTATAATTGTCACTTTAAATTTTCCATCAGGCATGTTACTTGTATCTGTTTCACTTAGATCTCTGGCCATGGCAGTATATTGTTCTTTCATTTTGGATAAATCCATCTTCACATTTTGTTTAAGTTTCTGCCTTCTTCTCAGTGTTAGGAAAGCAAGTTATGTCTCCTGCTCCTGAAAATAATAGCCTTATGGAAGAAGAAGTCATGTAGTGCCCATGGCCTGGCACTTCAGGGGTATCTCCAGTGTGTGCTGTGTGCACTCTGCTGTTTGTTTGGAAGCTCTATCTTTTAGGCCAGTCATCTGCAGAGGATCTCCTTGCCTGCTGTGGGCAATGTTTGGTCCCCAGCCTAAATGTGGCTGGTTTTAACCAGGTGTGTTCTGGTCTGCTTGTGAAATGAGACCTGCCACCACCTCCACCAGAGCTGATGCCCTGAAGAATTCCCTGGTTGGGAGGTATTATGCGGGCAGGGATTTGTGCTGGTCTTCTGAGGAAGGGACCTGCCATACTGGGACTGAGGCAAGCAACTGACAAGGACAGTTCAACCACAGCACAGGGAAGTGGGGCTTGGTGTATGCAAGTTGGGCCACCAGTATAAATGCTATGCTGCTTCCCACAGGTGGCTCTGTGTTTCTGCTGAGGGACAAGGGAGGAAAATGGAGCTGGTAACCTCCTTTGTTCCTGAAGAGGTGTTACTGTGAATGCTGCTTCTCTGGGAAGCTCTCCAAGAAGAGCAAATAATCTCTCCATTGCACACCCCCAGCATTCTTCAGATCACTGTTTGCATGCTGTCTGCTCCCAGGCTGTTTGCCTACCTTCTCTCCAGGAGTAGTACAATACCCTCTGGGGTCTACCCCTGCCAAGCCCACCAACCTTGAAAACTCCTAGCTTTAAGTCCCAAGGGTTGCAAGAACTCATGAGATGTGGGCCCTCTCATTTTCCAAGCCAACAGCTTTGGGGAAATGTTCTCCTTGTGTGTTTCCCTGTGTGCTTTCTTTCTCTCTCTCTCTCTCTCTCTCTCTCTCTCTCTCTCTCTCTCTCTCTCCTCTGTGACCAAAGCTTCCTGTACTCTACAACACCCACAGTTTGTTTCTCTCCTGAACCATGTCTCTGCACTCCCCACCATCTTTGATGTGGCCTCTTCTCTCCTTTAAGTTGTGGAGTTTGTTCTGTCAGTCATCAGATTGATTTCTCAGGGATTTAGGATGATTTGATAATTATCTAGTTCTGCTCGCTGGATGAGACAAGCCTAGGATCCTTCTGCTCCACTTTCATTTTCCCAACCCTGTAATTCATTTTTCTTCTCATTGAAAATGACCCTTACTTATATATGCCCATATTGCAATTAAAGTATACCAGCTATGCTGGTATATAAAGTAAATTATTTTCAAATGAATTAAATGGTAACCAGAAAAAAATAATTTACTTTACTTGTATGAGACATTAATCTCAGGGCTTATTTACTCTTAGTGAACTTCCAACTATTTCAACTGTACTTCTTACTGGCAAAAATTTTTTTGCAATCCTTTTTATTAGTTTTTCTTCACCACAAATTCTCCAGCATAAGAGTTGATTTTTCTTTTCCACACAGATTTTCTTCTACTCTACCTCAGCAAATTCCATTTCTAAATTCATCTAAGTAATGAATTATTAATACTTAAGACCATAACATAACTTTGATTTGGGTTTAATTTGAGGAGAGGAGGATAAATGATACAATGAAAAAAACTATTTTCCATAATGCAGAAATAATTTTGCCACAGAAACCATGGACTTATAATTCTTTTACCACGATAAAAGATGAGGAAAACAAGTTGCGCAACTTCTTGAAGAGTATAATTTAGAGGCCTGATGACATAAAATAGCTATGATCATTTTAAAAACATGCATAGACAAACACCACAGCCAGGGATTGTAGTCAGAATTGCATTTTTCCAGAAACCGCAGGGAGGTAATACAAGGGTGATAATGAATTCTCGTATTAAAAAAATCTACTCCCTGCTGTTTCTCTACAGGAGGAGGGCAAGAGAAACAAAACCTGGTTTTAAAAGAAAGAAGAAAAAGTAAAATATTTTCATTTCAGTAAAGCAATTAGTTTTTTTTTTCCTTTTGATAACTGACCAAAAATTATTTTTCAAAGTATGCTCACCACATTTAACCTATTTAATAAGCATTACTTTTTCTTTGCTAAAGGGCAGTGGGAACAGACATTCCCAATATGGTAACAGAAAATAATGGTTAAGAAAATAAAGTTTTTCAAGAAAGAATATTCATAATAAGTTATTTATTAGCTACAAATAGTTGAGGTATTTGCAGAAGAACCAATACCTTTGTGTGGGATCCAAAAAAACTCAACATATTTAGAACATGTTTTACTCATCAGTTAATTTGCTGTTTGATCTGTGTACTAGCTCTATGTTCAGCCTAAGCCATTCTCCAAATTTAAGCCATTTCAAGTTCCCCCCAGATATTCTACAGGCACCTCAACTTCAACATGTCACCAAATGTCCTTATGATAAACTCCCTTCCTCTGTACCTGTATTTGTTCTTCCTTCTATGGAGCCATCAAACGTGTAATAACCTCTATGGCTCTGAGCAAACCTGCTCAGCTCATGTGTCTAATAATGCCTGCAAGTCAATACTGTGTTCCCGGAGCTCCTCTATTTCTCCTAAATGTGCCCATCTTTCTATTCCTTGCACTCCCTCTATTACCATATCTTAGATATTATTACACTTTCCATAGACTTTAGAAAATCCAAATTCAACTCAAATTTCATTACCTGTAAACAAGTTTAATATGTTACTGTATATTTTAAAATAATAAGTGCATATAAAAAATCCACAGTATAAAATAACTCTGCAGGCTTGATTGGATTCAAGTTTTGCTTGCTTGCATAAGAATGCTTTGCAAATGATACTTTATGTCATTCTGAATTTTGAAAGAAGCTGGCTAGCAGATAATTCTGGGTTCTGCCATCCAACCAAACCCCTAGAATGCCAATATCCTCTACTATAACTGAAGACGAAGTTAATAACTCACTACTACCAAAAAGGCAGACAGCACAATTATGGCCTTTAATATCAACTGAACACTTAACTAGATTAATGCCTATTCCATTTTATATATATATATATATATATATATATATATATATAGAGAGAGAGAGAGAGAGAGAGAGAGACATTAAATAAACATTAAAAAAATCTTTAAAGGTATAAAGTGGATAAAAACTCAAAAGGAAAATTAAAAAATTCCCATATATATATATATATATATGAATAAAAATGATATGGTTATATTATCACATTAAAAACAAAGCACACCTATCAAGTGTTTATAATGTCCCAGAATGTGCTAAGTGCTTCCAAGCTTCATCTCATTTAATTCTTAAGCCAACCTTATAAGATGGATACCACTATCATTATCTATTTTATGAATGAGGAACCTGAACCCTAGAGATGTTAAATTACTTTCCCAAATGAATCAGCTAGTGATATTTAAAGTTTTATTTTATTCTGTAGTCCACAGTTTTACCATTGATGGCACTACCTTCACAATATGTGGTTTTCATTTAGTGTGTATAAAGACTCAACAGTATATTTACATAAATTTTTAAGTTGGGTCCTTTTATAATATTCACCTCCATGAATTGAAAAATAAAGACAAAATTCTGAATTACCCTCATTGGGTTAATCAAAAAATAAAATAACACTTAAAGCTCATTGGAAAAAAAAGCAGTGAAATTATAGTTGTTTCAGTCCCAGGATTAATTGTTTCTCCTCTATCATGAGGAATGTATCTGCTCTTTGATGAACTGTTGACAAGTTTGCCACACTGTGGGAGATCACATATGCTACACTGTGATGTTGTAAAATGAAAATGTGAGATGGAATTCTGTTGCCTACAGCTGTTAACTTTTTAAGCAGCATTAGAAAATTTTGTCAAATTAATTCTAAATATATTAGAATAAATAACTTAATAAACTATTTTGTTTCCATTAAAAAATAAGTATATAATGAAGGAGAAACCAAGCAGGGCACAAAATTGTCATCCTTAAAAACACTCACATTAGATTGTGAATGAACACTTCACTTTCAAGTTGTTGAATAGAACAAAGAGAAAAATGAGATATAAGATGTTTCTCTTATACTCATGAGATAGCAAGCCAACTTCTAAGTAATTAGGTAGATAAAATCAGAAGTGTCTGTAATACCTTCTGTAAGAAGTGAATTGCTCTAATGCTCATTGGACAACTTTTGTTTGCCAGGCAACTGACAAGAAAATTCAAAATTCTACTTTACTTAATACATATTCTCCTAAGATGCACTTAACATCCTTATTCCCATTTTATAGAAAAAGAAACTGAAATTCAGATTGTGTGATCTTCAGAAAATCTAAGGACTTTTCAATGCTAAAGCAAAGATTCCAAGGCTGATTTTATGACTATAAAATCTGTTTTGTTTTGTGTTTTTTTCTATCTTACTACTCTGTGTTGCAAGGTATAAAATGAAGGGCACCTGGGTGGCTCAGTTAGTTAAACGTCCAACTTTGGCTCAGGTCATGATCACATGGTTTGTGGGTTCAAACTCTGCATCAGGCTCTGTGCTGTCAGCTCAGAACCTGGTGCCTGCTTCAGATTCTGGGTCTCCCTCCCTCTCTGCCCCTCCTCTACTTGTGCTCTCTCAAAAATAAATAAACATTAAAAAAAACTTTAAAGGTATAAAATAGATAAAAACTCAAAAGGAAAATTAAAAGAAGGTATTTGGTTCATTAATACTATAGCTGTTTATTAATACTAATAGCTTCTTAAGAAAAATAGATACGTGGGGAGCCTGAATGGCTCAGTCGGTTAAGCAACCAACTTTGGCTCATGTCATGATCACGCAGTTCGTGGGTCCAAGCCCCATGTAGGGCTCTGTGCTGATAGCTCAGAGCCTGGAGCCTGTTTTGGATTCTGTGTCTCCCTCGCTCTATGCCCCTCCCCCACTCATTCTCTGCCTCCGCTTCTCAAAAGTGAATGAACATTTAAAAAAATTAAAAAAATAGGGGCGCCTGGGTGGCGCAGTCGGTTAAGCGTCCGACTTCAGCCAGGTCACGATCTCGCGGTCCATGAGTTCGAGCCCCGCGTCAGGCTCTGGGCTGATGGCTCGGAGCCTGGAGCCTGTTTCCGATTCTGTGTCTCCCTCTCTCTCTGCCCCTCCCCCGTTCATGCTCTGTCTCTCTCTGTCCCAAAAATAAATAAAAAACGTTGGGAAAAAAAATTAAAAAAAAAAAAATAAATAAATAAATAAAATAAATAAATAAATAGATAAGTAAATCTGAGTAGAAGTTCTGGGCATCTGAGAAAGGAAGCAATATTCACCACCTTGCAGAATTTTCAAGATGATTGAGTGGCTTTGAACATAGAGAGCAAGCAGTATGGTGCTTGAAAGTCATCTCATGGCTCAAAGCTTATATTTGAAAGAGAACAAGTGGGATACAATCCTGTGGGCAATTAATATTCAGCTGCCACCTTTACCACACCTGCTATTTTCACCCTCTAACGAACTGTCTAGACCAGTATTCCTCCATGTCAGCAAATTGCCCTCACTCAGACACTGCAACCTGGAGTGCAAGAGCTGTGCTGTCAAACCAGAAATCTTTTTTTGCTGTTTTTTAAATTTTTGTCAGAATTCCTCTCTTCTGATAAAAGGATTATATCCCAGATCCAAAGCAAAAATGACCTTTTCCGATCTTTCCTTTTCTTTTTATTCAATGTCTAAAAAACTCACTGATGTATCTTGAAAGAAAGGCTTAAGGTAGGAGTTTTCACATGAACTCATTCCTTTGGTATTTTCCAAACAAGATTCATAAGTCAAACATCAGCTGACCCTTTGAACACTATCTTCATAAGTTCTTTGTGAAATTTCTTTCACTCACTGATGGCAGTTTGTCTTAGGTTGCTTTACAAAGCCTTTTGGGGGACACATGGACAGACAAATGCAGCAATCCCACTGCTTCATTCAAAACTATTTTTAAATTTTTTTAATGTTTATTTATTTTTGAGAGATGGGGGGGCAGAGAGACAGAGTAGGAGACATATGAGGAGTGGGGGGAGGGGCAGAGAGAGGGAGACAGAGTCCAAACCAGGCTCCCGGCTCTGAGCTGTCAGTCAGCAGAGAGCCCAATGTGGGGCTTAAACTCATGAACTGAGAGATCATGACCTGAGCCCAAGTTGGATGCTTAACCGATTGAGTCACACAGAAGCCTCCAAAACTATCAAAAAGTGTCTAGAACCAGCATCTTGACTTTCAAAATAGATAGATGTTGTTTTCTACCTGAAGAGAATGATAAATGTAATTCTAAATTAATTACATCAATTATACAAACAAGCCAAAGTGTCTACACAGCTGAGCTAATATAGCAAATACATACTGGCCCAGACTTTACCTCTAAAACCATAAGAATTCAATTTTTAGTAAATGTCTTTCTTCTATTAATCAGCCAAGCAACTCTCACATATATTACCTTGGTGGTATAAATCTTTCTCATATAATAACTACAGTGACAACCGAATTAAACCCAGTGATTAGAATGTGCTCTCCAACTTTGGAATTAAATTCTTTGGCTTTAATTTTCATGGTCTATGACATCAACAATAGTTGGGAACTCATGCTCCTTTGAAAGACCATTCCATTTGCAGGGCTTACTTCTATTGCTAGAGCCTGCATTTTATCAATCAGATTTTAGAATCACTAATCAGATTGGGAGAAATCATCAAAATATCAACACATTTTTTTTAATCTTAAGGTATAAATCAGGGTGTTTTAAGCGCTGACTGGGATTATAAACTTCAAAAAAAAAACCATAAGTGAAATATTTATAAGTGAAAATATGTCAACCAAGTTTATTAAAATATTTGGTCCCTATTTTTTGACCATTTAGAATTTTTAGCATTCCTTAATATGAGAAATAGTTAACATCAGGGGGATATTTTACATTAAAAGCTATCCATTACAAAACTGAATATTTCTAATTGTGTTTGCTCATGTATATTATTTCATTAATTCATCATTTCAATCTTGTGAGGTGGGAAGGAAAAATATCATAGGCCACTTTACAGGTGAATTGGTTATGGTGCTACAAACCCAACTGACTCCAAAGTCATACAGCTTATAGAAACAGGTTACATAAATAGGAGGTGTTGAGGCCAGATTCAGGGCACAGTCTTCTAATTTCAATTCTTCCATTCAATAAAATGCCAGAGGTCTGGGTTCCTTCTCCCACACTTGTTAAAAGCTTCTGGAAAGACCAGATGAATTACCTAATTTTCATTACTTCCGCTTCTCAACTGGAAAATTTTTAAGTAATTTTATTTATGTAGTGAGAAAGTTGTAGTGAAGAGAGGAAGGGAGAAAGAAAAGAAAATGTTCATGTTGAAACTGCTATTGGTTTTATGTTTGGTGCATCCTTTGTAGATTTTTGATTAGTTGTTTTGATTTTTGTGTCACTGCTCTTAGCTGGAAAGTCCCTAAGAGTTGAACGTGAAACCTAATCTACATAAATATGTGTATTCTTCTTGACTAGAGGCAAATCTGAGTTAGAAACTCTGTTTCCTTCACTGTGCAACTAAGGGTCCCACATGACGACTGCACCAGAGTAAGTGCTCATTAAATGTCTGCTGGGTGAACTGAACATTTTCTTCTGCTTCTAAACGAAGAATCAAAATGTTACAAGTGTCTCAAAGGTCCTAGTCCAGTGATTCCCTCATTATGATAAAGAGGATAAAGTCAGTGAGGTCAATTTACTAGCATAAAACTTTATACAAAATGTATATTACTTTTATCTTATGCACATGCACTTTGTTCATTTTCTGCCTTTATTACAGAATCCATGGTATATGCATAGGTAATTAAATGGATTAGTATTTGCTCAGCTTTCATAATGGAATTTTATGGCAAAACAAATTACTTCATTCACTTCTGGTGTTTTTCCTTAGCTTTGAGACATATATAATTTTCCATATTTTCAAAGCAGGTCAGCACAAATGGCAACTAGAGATAGCATAGTAAGTGGTAAACAAGTACCCCAAAACCACATTTTAAAAATAAGGGTGAATTTGATACTGAACATTTACCTCTAAGCAGTCTGCATTCTGGCAGGACCAGTTGCTCATATTTTCAAACCCTAAGGGATTGTCTTGGTTAAAAACATAAGTTACAGAGCCTATATTCTGAAATCAGCACTGCAAAAAAGCACTGCAGTTGATCTACGACATAACTGAAGCCCCACTGAAATCTTAATTTTTTTAGTGTCTTGAGCGTTCATATTCAGTTTTTTCTTTTTTTCTCACATTACACTTATTAGTTTTACCAAGGATAATGAAGTCCTCTGAAACTGGGAAATGAAATTTAAGTTGGGAGTATTTTCACTTATTACCTATTAAGAATGGTTACATAATCCCTAAAATATTTGGCTTTGCCTGTCAAACATGAAAAATTGAGAACTGTAGTTAATGACATCTGTTTCACAGGTATCATACTCTTATGGGAGAAGCAGTTTATGCTTCTGGACATTGTTCTCAGAAAGCCTCTCAATCCTAAATTACCAACACCACAGACTGTTAGAGGAATAAGAAGGCAATTTATTCTCTTTTGCATGCAGCCTAGACTGGTGTTTAAAATTGGGGCTGCCAACATAGCAATTGTGTGGTGTTTCTTTAATGAGGGTGTTGCTGGACCAGAAACACAGCTGAGACATTTAGATTTATTTTATGGCAGTCCTTAGAAACGATCTATTCCTAATCAGAATAATTTGCCCATAAATGACTTCTGACAGAGCTCCACAAGAAAAGCAAATCTAAAGGTCCTAATCTCTTCAAAGCTGTGAATCCTAAAAGACGTAAGTACCTTTGTTCAATAAGTCATTTTGGACTTATTGAAATGGACACAACTGTTAAATAGGTATAAATAAAATACATTATAATACATCTTTCCTCTGAAATAAGTAAATAAATAAATCTGTAGTTTGCTTTTAATTTTGATCTCCTAGTTTTAGGGATCTTAATAAATTTCCAAATGTCCAAAAGATGAACACTATTCAGACTCTCTAACAAAATTTAAACTATATTTGCTCAGTGCAGACCCTTGGTTATAAAACTGCCAATTTGCCATCAACTTTTAAAATAACAGCAAAGTAAATGATTTACTTACTCTGAAAAATTCTGGTGGTCTCCTTCTGCTCTCTGAGCACTCCTTTTACCAAATTTAAATTAGTAACTTGTACATATATCAGGAATTCTAGTTTCACATGATTTTGCACAATATAAGAAAAAAGCAAAATGGGGTCTTGTGATTCCAAAATATATAAGAAAAGAGAAAATTCTTTCCCAGAAGGTATGAATTGGGTAAAAAGTGACTATCAGTGCGATTTATCTGGCAAAGTTTAAAGGTGAATGCTATAATAATAACTCTTAGAGTTTCTCTAAGTATAAAATTGTTGTTTATGACAGTCATGTGTCATTTAATAAATTAACTGAGAGTATTACTTTAAAAATATTCTTGTTATATAGTTTACACATTCCAATTTTTTTATTAGAAGACAATTTTAAGTAATCTTTACTATTTTTTAATAAAAGAAAACTGATCAACGATTTTAGCACATGAACAATGTGATAATGAATACTTCTTTTTTTTTTTTTTTTTTTAAGCACAGTTTTCCAATGCAGCACTTCACAGTGAACTGACATTTGGCAGTAAGGAACCTTTCTAAAGTTCAGGAACTGCATTAAAAAGAGAATTATAAAGGGCATCATTAAAATTTAGGTAGAAAACTGTTACTGAGCATTTCAATTACAGAGCTACATGACTGGCAGTAAGAAATAATAGGCACAAATTAGTGCTATTGACTGTTTCTTAACATCTATTCAGCTGGCCTAAGGAGTGACTGTCTTGGATACTGTCATAAATTCCGTAATGTTCAAATATCTTACTTGTCTGATTATCATCACTTTCTCACTGTGACCCTTCTAAAGAACTTTTGTTGGTGCAAAAATTATAGATCCAAAACATTCACCTTATTAGCCTAATTGCAGTTCTATTTAGCATTTTCTCCTCCTTTCCCTCGGCTGCAGACACACATCCTTTATTTAAATTTTACACAGTAGTTAGAGGCCAAGAAAATAAGGAGGAATGCTCATTCCATAAAATGTGATACTTCTAATTAGTCTGCTGAGACTTTTGGAATATGCGTAAAGCTGTAGATGTGGTATTAAATCACATTTTTATTACCCCAAAATTAATGTTTACCATGTGTATGCAAAGGTGTTAAGGATTTGAAGTGCAAGTTTTGAAGATAGTAGCAGTCATTTGTTTCTACAATATAGTTCAATACATATTTTTATCCTTAAAAAAAACTTTGGATAAAATATCTTGCTTCTCCCACTTTCTCTATCATGATTTTAATATAATTTCACTTTTAGCTAGACTATTCAAAGAAATACTCTGCTGGTATTTGGAATATAGTCAATTTGGGTAAAGTCTTCCTGTTGTTTTAGATAGTTAAATGAGGTGGAAAAAAATAAACTCTAAAAAACAAAAAGGGCATCACTGAGGCCAACAGTGTATTTAACTCACTAAAAGAGATATAACTTTATAGATTTAAATAGTATTGGCTGTCATATTTACTCATAAGAACTGACAAATTTATAATGGCTGACAGACAGGAGTTGATTTATGAGTTTTGGGAATGGAAAGAAACCAATGGAAATGCCCTTATTAAAAACTTGCAATTTTTTCCTCAGGCCAGGTTACCATAATAAATGTGAAAATAGGCTTGATTTCATTCAGAATTAATGTAGTTTAAATTTGAAATGAATCTCACTTCCTGCCTCTAGGAGGTCTGTTGACATTTCTAGGGCTGGTTCAGAGAGTTCACATGGTAAACAGAATGCATGTATATTGAAGTGTCCCTATGTATATATCTACCAAAAGCACAATTAATAATAAGGTAATGGTTTGACCAAATCAAAGATTATTAACTGTGGAGGCAAAACCCACAAAATTTAGAAAATGTTCACTTGGCAAGATTCTGAATAAATTTACACTACCAAAAGATATTAGTTCTATTTTATATTGTAAAAAAAAACTTGGTTAAGAAGAAATATTTAATAATTAAATTATCTTACAGTTTTCTCTCTCCCTTCTTCCATCTCTCTCTGTTTCTCTCAACACTGAAATTTTACCTACATCAGAAATTTCCAATATCATTCATCATGCAGAGAAAATCAACTATATTCCACAACAGAGATCACACAATTACAGACAATCAAGTCTAGTGTTACCAACATTATCAAGAGGTTTAAACAACTTTGACTTCATAGAAAGAACTCAAACCAAAGGAAGAAATTAAGTTTACCTTGCAGTGATGACCCCCTTCAAGTGGGTTTCATCTGGAAAGTAAATGCCACCTTGTAATTTTGAGAAACATATCTTTGCTAAAGTGAAGTTCCCATGCACACACTCTTAGGAATGTAAATCAGTCTGCAATGTGGTACTTTAAAGTAGTGGAAATAAGCTATTGTATATAATGTGACAGTTAAAGGTCTATGTACTCTTGTTTCCCTCCCCAGTAGCATCCAGGAGCCCTTTTATAAATGTCATCTGGTTTTTACTCAAGTCAAATTTAAATTTATACTCCCTTCTGATACATCTCTCAGCAAAAAAAAATCTGGTCACCAATTCACATGGTGATGGATTTGATGGGTGAGTTGAATTCAGGAAAAATATGCTCTTATTCTTAGGCTGGCACTAGGTTTATATACGAGATGAATATGAACTATACCTCTGTAGCACCTAGAAAGATCATTTTTTTTTGCATGCAAGTTCTTGTACTAGCATTGACTACAGCAAATACAAGTGAAACAATGAGTATTTACCTGTTCCAATGAATGCCCCAAAATTCCTATATTTAATATATACCTAATATATATATATATATTACCAAATATATATAACTAAATATAACCTAATATACCAAAATATAACCTAAAATAAAATCTCAAGATTGTTTCTCTTAATAAATACATGAAGGTATAAAATGAAATTAAGACAGAATCCAAGGATGAATAAAAATATTTTTAAAAGCTACATATTAAGTTAAAATAATTCTGGGCTCAAAGTGAATTCCAAGAACAACTACATAAAACAAAATGGAACAGAAAAGAGAAAAAAAAAGAAACAAGGCATTTGACATTAATGATGGTGATCGGCAAGTGAATGGAAGATAAAGCAAGGATGTCCCTTCCTTCAGTTTCCAATAACATATTTATTACTTCCTTCTGAGCCCTCACTGTCAGCATCCTTAAAGTCTAAATTTCTGACTCACTATCGGTCCAAGGCTATTTAGGCTTTCTTTATCACGTTCTTCATTTACTTCTGTCCTCTCACAATGCCTTAAATGTCCGTATTTCTTCTAACAGTACATTCAAGAAAATCTAGGCTTCCTTTACACATGCCTCAAATTTCTCCCATTTCCTCCCTACCGGTCATCTCCAACTGTGTATTCCCCAAGTTTTTAGCATTCATTATATCAGCCTACAACCTCTGGTAACCAAAATCTGTATTAGTTTTCTACCAATGACTAACAAATTACTACAACCTCTGCCGTCTAAAGCAACAAAAACTTATGAACTCACACTTTCTGGGAGTCAAGACTCCAGTTAATTTAGTTGGGCCCTCTGCTCAGGGTCTTACCAGACCAAAATCATGATTTCAGTTGAGACTGCAATTCACATCTGAAGCCTAGAGTGTGCTTCCAAGCTAACTAGTTGTGGGCAGAATTCATTTCTCTGTGACTATATGAATGACACTCCCATTTCTTGCTATCAACCAAGGGTCATTGCCAGCTACTAACAACCAACTTGCAAACAAGTAGGACTTTGTAAAATCCTTCTCATGCTTCAAATCTGTGATTTCGTCTTTCTCTGACATCATGACCCAGATTTAAAAGTCTCATGTAATAGGCCAGATCCACCTAAATAATATCCCTATTGTAAGGTCAAATGATTCGGATCTCAGTTATGTCTCTAAAATCCTTTTATAGCAGTACCTATATATTGCTTGAATGAATAATTGGAAGACATAGAAGAGGCTGGGATACTTGGGGTCCATCTTAGAATTATTCCTACCAGAGTCTTTATGAGGCTGAGGAAACTATATTTGAGTAACATTTTTTTTTTCTTATATATTCTGCTCACTGAGATCAAGTCTCAATTCCTGTCCTGGTCAAAAGTTAGGTTTGTGACCTTGAGCAATCTCGCCAAAATCTGTGATCATTTCCTCTTCTACAAAATGAAAGTAATCTCATAGATTATTTTAATATTTAAATAAATATCCCAGCTCATAGGAGGTATTCAATAAAACCTTATTGCTGTATTACTTTCCCTTGAAAGTTTGGCTCAAAAGTTGGCTCTTCAAGATGTCTTTCCTTCAATAAAAAAGAACAATTCTCTCTTTTACTCCTGAATATATTGTTTATAAATATACTGCACAGTGACTCTCAAACTGGATCATGTATCAGAACATCTTGAGGGCTTGTTAGAATACAGATTTCTGGGCTCACCCTCTAGTTTCTGAATTAGCACGTTTGAGGTACAACTTGAGAATGTGTATTTCCAGTAAGCTCCCAGGTGATGCTGATCCAAGAAATAAACTTTGAGAACCTCTATATTATGTCATTTAAACTGTCTGCCTTTAAGTATCCATATGGGTACACATATATTATTTTCCTGATACACACAGGAGGGTTTACTCTTAGCCATCGTTTTAAATCTCACCATGTCTAAAAAAGGACTTTACATATATATAGATGTCCAAATGGTGTTAGTGAAAATTGAATGGTCATATCACTACATTATTTTAAGTGGTTCAAGACAAGGGATGATACAATTCTACTTCAGCAAAAATTACATTCTGAAATGAGAATGTTTTCTGCCAAATGACTCAATTATTTTCTTATTTTATGAACTGGATGACTTTCCTAAAATCGACTTAGCAAAACACAATACTTCTTGTTAAACATTTTTATATAAGGGTAATTTGTATAGCTAAAAATATCTCAATAAAGTTAGCAGAAAACAGGGTCACCTGGGTGGCTCAGTCAGTTAAGTGGCCAACTCTCGATTTCAGCTAAGGTCATGATCTCTCAGTTTGTGAGATTGAGCCCTGCTGTGAGCACAGAAGCTGCTTGGGATTCTCTCTCTCTGTCTCTCTCTGTCTCTCTCTCTCTCTGTCTCTCTCCCTCCCTCTATCTCTCTCTCTGCACCTCCTCTGCTCTCTCTTTTTTTCTGTCACTCTCAAAATAAATAAAATAAACTTTTTAAAAAATAAACTTAGCAGAAAATATGAAATAATGGCTGATAGGCAAATAATAAAAAAATAAACTCTCCCATGATCATAACAAACAGTATTTAACGTAAGTCTTATAAATCTCAGGCATAGCATAAATGCTTTGACATCTGATATCAAATGGCAATGTGCTCTTTGACAAAAGTATCTCATAATGTCATCTCAGGTGCTGTTCTGTGCTCTGTAGACAACTAAAGGGAAGTTAAAATTTTGACTCACAGGCAGGGGTGATTTATTCCATGTTCACTTGATTTGACAGCAGATGCCTGGTCTTTATTTTAGCCATTACACTGGGGTTTTTTGTTTGTTTGTTTTGTTTTTTTTTTTCTCCTGCCTCTGAGAATCTAACTCGAACAAAGCCAGGTGGACAAAACCTGGGCACAGAACCTGCCAAACTAACAAAATCAAGAGAATAATGGTCCCAAATTCACAATACCTATAAAATAAAAGGAAAAAATCCACTTTGAATAAGGCCAAAATAGCCAGATAGGTATGCTGTTACTTTTTATAGATCTTGGGAATAAAATACCTAGGATACAGTAAAGGTCAAACAGTGATCAATTAAGTAAAATCTTTTAAAGATATATATATATAGAGAGAGAGAAACTCCTTAAATTGCTGAAACCAGAATGATTTTTTTTAGGACCATGACAAAATTTTTAACTCTACTCAATCTATATCTAATCTAAATATCTTTGTTACCTTTCTTTTAAAAAAGCATACACATGGAAATGTTTCTGAAAATTTTTCACAAACTACACTCTAGAGCTTTAGACTCTTACAGGATAATTCAAGAACCATTCAATTTGTTCCTTTACAATTAAACCTAACTGCTGACTAAATTAAGTGTTATATTTTAGCCTACCTGTAGTCAAACTCCTGTTTTCTAGTTTGTACAATTTTCTATGGGAAGCAAGACTTCAAGGACTTTCTATAATTTCTAAGTGTACCTTAATATTTAATTTTTTCCCATTCTAAATCCCAACCATTCAATAGCTCCAACTGTGATAGGTTTTTCTTTTTAATGTTTATTTATTTTTGAGAGAGAGAGAGCACACATGCACACAAGCAGGGGAGGGGCAGGGAGAGAGGGACACAGAATCTCAAGCAAGCTCCACGGTCAGCACAGAGCTAGACACAGGGTTCAAACTCACAAACCTTAAGATCATGACCTAAGCTGAAACCACGAGTCAGAGACTTAACCGACAGTCACTCAGGCGCTCAGATAGGATAGTTTTAATTCTAATTGCGGACAGACTATGCTCATATTCACAAACTAACTCATTTACACTGTGCATGTAGTATTGCTTCTCCTTCTGATTTTCTGGCTCTGTGGAAGTTATAACCCTTTATGGTCTACAGTCATCTACTCTATGCTTTGACTAGGCAAGACTTTCTAATTTTTTTTTTTAATATATGAAATTTACTGTCAAATTGGTTTCCATACAACACCCAGTGCTCATCCCAAAAGGTGCCCTCCTCAATACCCATCACCCACCCTGCCCTCCCTCCCACCCCCCATCAACCCTCAGTTTGTTCTCAGTTTTTAACAGTCTCTTATGCTTTGGCTCTCTCCCACTCTAACCTCTTTTTTTTTTTTTTCCTTCCCCTCCCCCATGGGTTTCTGTTACGTTTCTCAGGATCCACATAAGAGTGAAACCATATGGTATCTGTCTTTCTCTGTATGGCTTATTTCACTTAGCATCACACTCTCCAGTTCCATCCACGTTGCTACAAAGGGACATATTTCATTCTTTCTCATTGCCATGTAGTACTCCATTGTGTATATAAACCACAATTTCTTTATCCATTCATCAGTTGATGGACATTTAGGCTCTTTCCATAATTTGGCTATTGTTGAGAGTGCCGCTATAAACATTGGGGTACAGGTGCCCCTATGCATCAGTACTCCTGTATCCCTTGGATAAATTCCTAGCAGTGCTATTGCTGGGTCATAGGGTAGGTCTATTTTTAATTTTCTGAGGAACCTCCACACTGCTTTCCAGAGCGGCTGCACCAATTTGCATTCCCACCAACAGTGCAAGAGGGTTCCTGTTTCTCCACATCCTCTCCAGCATCTACAGTCTCCTGATTCTTCATTTTGGCCACTCTGACTGGCGTGAGGTGATATCTGAGTGTGGTTTTGATTTGTATTTCCCTGATGAGGAGCGACGTTGAACATCTTTCATGTGCCTGTTGGCCATCCGGATGTCTTCTTTAGAGAAGTGTCTATTCATGTTTTCTGCCCATTTCTTCACTGGGTTATTTGTTTTTCGGGTGTGGAGTTTGATGAGCTCTTTATAGATTTTGGATACTAGCCCTTTGTCCGATGTGTCATTTGCAAATATCTTTTCCCATTCCGTTGGTTGCCTTTTAGTTTTGTTGGTTGTTTCCTTTGCTGTGCAGAAGCTTTTTATCTTCATAAGGTCCCAGTAATTCACTTTTGCTTTTAATTCCCTTGCCTTTGGGGATGTGCCGAGTAAGAGATTGCTACGGCTGAGGTCAGAGAGGTCTTTTCCTGCTTTCTCCTCTAAGGTTTTGATGGTTTCCTGTCTCACATTCAGGTCCTTTATCCATTTTGAGTTTATTTTTGTGAATGGTGTGAGAAAGTGGTCTAGTTTCAACCTTCTGCATGTTGCTGTCCAGTTCTCCCAGCACCATTTGTTAAAGAGACTTTTTTCCATTGGATGTTCTTTCCTGCTTTGTCAAAGATGAGTTGGCCATACGTTTGTGGGTCTAGTTCTGGGGTTTCTATTCTATTCCATTGGTCTATGTGTCTGTTTTTATGCCAATACCATGCTGTCTTGATGATGACAGCTTTGTAGTAGAGGCTAAAGTCTGGGATTGTGATGCCTCCTGCTTTGGTCTTCTTCTTCAAAATTACTTTGGCTATTCGGGGCCTTTTGTGGTTCCATATGAATTTTAGGATTGCTTGTTCTAGTTTCGAGAAGAATGCTGGTGCAATTTTGATTGGGATTGCATTGAATGTGTAGATAGCTTTGGGTAGTATTGACATTTTGACAATATTTATTCTTCCAATCCATGAGCAGGGAATGTCTTTCCATTTCTTTATATCTTCTTCAATTACCTGCATAAGCTTTCGATAGTTTTCAGCATACAGATCTTTTACATCTTTGGTTAGATTTATTCCTAGGTATTTTATGCTTCTTGGTGCAATTGTGAATGGGATCAGTTTCTTCATTTGTCTTTCTGTTGCTTCATTGTTAGTGTATAAGAATGCAACTGATTTCTGCACATTGATTTTGTATCCTGCAACTTAGCTGAATTCATGTATCAGTTCTAGCAGACTTTTGGTGGAGTCTATCGGATTTTCCATGTATAATATCATGTCATCTGCAAAAAGCGAAAGCTTGACTTCGTCTTTGCCAATTTTGATGCCTTTGATTTCCTTTTGTTGTCTGATTGCTGATGCTAGAACTTCCAGCACTATATTAAACAACAGCGGTGAGAGTGGGCATCCCTGTTGTGTTCCTGATCTCAGGGAAAAAGCTCTCAGTTTTTCCCCGTTGAGGATGATGTTAGCTGTGGGCTTTTCATAAATGGCCTTTATGATCTTTAAGTATGTTCCTTCTATCCCGACTTTCTCAAGGGTTTTTATTAAGAAAGGGTGCTGGATTTTGTCAAAGGCCTTTTCTGCATCGATTGACAGGATCATATGGTTCTTCTCTTTTTTTTTGTTAATGTGATGTATCACGTTGATCGATTTGCGAATGTTGAGCCAGCCCTGCATCCCAGGAATGAATCCCACTTGATCATGGTGAATAATTCTTTTTATATGCTGTTGAATTCGATTTGCTAGTATCTTATTGAGAATTTTTGCATCCATATTCATCAGAGATATTGGCCTGTAGTTCTCTTTTTTTACTGGGTCTCTGTCTGGTTTAGGAATCAAAGTAATACTGGCTTCATAGAATGAGTCTGGAAGTTTTCCTTCCCTTTCTATTTCTTGGAATAGCTTGAGAAGGATAGGTATTATCTCTGCTTTAAACGTCTGGTAGAACTCCCCTGGGAAGCCATCTGGTCCTGGACTCTTATTTGTTGGGAGATTTTTGATAACCAATTCAATTTCTTCGCTGGTTATGGGTCTGTTCAAGCTTTCTATTTCCTCCTGATTGAGTTTTGGAAGCGTGTGGGTGTTTAGGAATTTGTCCATTTCTTCCAGGTTTTCCAATATGTTGGCATATAATTTTTCATAGTATTCCCTGATAATTGTTTGTATCTCTGAGGGATTGGTTGTAATAATTCCATTTTCATTCATGACTAGGCAAGACTTTCAATGACTTCAAGCATTTCTACTCTTTCACTCAAGAGATATCAAAAACAAACATGATCTCTATTGTTTTTATTTTATCTTCTATTCTTTTATACAATCCAGTTTCTAATACCTGTCAACATCCCACAAGTTAACACTACCTTGCTATTAGCCTTTTGAAAGAAAATCCCCAACTTACTCTATTTCATCCCAAACCTTGATGTTGCATTGATTGGATTTTCTTTTTCACTCTTTATTAACTGGTATGTCGATTCCTGATATTCTCAGAAGTTTAGCTCTAATAGAGGTGTCAAATTCATGTCTCCCTCTGAGAAGACTTTAAAAATTTTTGAGGGTTGTAAATTGATTTGGGATAAAGTCCAATCTCCCCAAAATATTTTTTTTAACCACAAAATAGCCAAAACTTAAACCTAGGATGAGTACGATTGCTTGAGATTTCCTCTTCTGTCATTTCTAGCCACATGTATGTTAGGCTTCTCCCTCGCACTACCCCCACCACACACACCACTGTATGTCTAAGACTAAACTTACCTACTTTAGAGTTCACAGGTTGCCCCAAATAAATGTTGTGCTGCAGACTGATGAACAATGCTGGGAAACAAAATGAACATGATGGCCCAAATTATGAGCATTGTTTCAACATATATCTCTAGGCAAGACAACCACCATTTACAAAGATAGAGATGCCTTTTAGAATCACATCAAATGTAATTTTTATTCTAATAGATAAGAGACATTTTTTAACATTCAATTCAAAGTAAACTTGACTTGCTGATCAATTCATTTTTATTTCTCTTTGTGCGTGATTTTGCATACCAAAAATAATTTTCTAAAAGCTTTAAAAAAATGTGAGCATCAAAAACCAAGATACCAAACTATATCTAACATCATCAGATATACAGTACTCTGCAAACCTCACTCACACAGGAAAGTATGGATTTGCCTAAGCTTAAATTAATCCTTGTTTACACATATCACATAACTCTATTTCTTTCACCCCAAAGGATAACACAGAAAAGTTCTGAGGTATGAGTGAGCATAGTAATTTTAGCCAAAATAAAGTATAAGGAACTAAGACATGTTATAATAGTAAAATAAGAAAGAAGCGAAGTACTGGTTACCAGTTACCTCCTATTCTCAGTCAAACATGCAATTCCACCGAGAAACTTGGTTTCACATGTACAGTCTTAGGCAATTTCATGAGGACATATTCTCCTCATGAATTCTCAATAAGAAAATGTGCTTAAGTTATTGGTATTTACATCACCCCATTTAAGGCAATAATTTCATTGGTGCACAGTAAATTATAATATATTACCTCTTAATATAAAGACGGCATAAAAACACAAGAAACATTCTTCTCTAATTTTAAAATAATAATTGGGTATTTGGGGAGAAATCAGTGAAAGAGAGTTGGGTTCTCTATGACAGCACTAGAAAGGGAAAGAAGAAAGTTAACATTCTAGACAGTATATTACATTCTTAACACAATTGCTACGTTGTTCTGCAATCTTTATTATACAGATTCCTAACAACAGGTAAATTCCATATGTCAAAGAGCTAGAAATTGATAAAGCCGTGATTTAGAACCAGGTTCCTATGAATTCATTGGCTGGGGTTTTTTTGTTGTATCTTCTTCATTGTGTTAGGAATTCTTGGAAAATGACAATGACTACAAAGACTTTATATGTTCTGTAGTTTAATGTACCTATTAAATAATTGTAATACAAGCATAGCTTTTCCTGTCATTAACATAATTGTGAAAATGAAATAAATAGCAAATTGAGAAGCCATCATGTCAGTACTCATTTAAGTGCCAGTTAAGCTAGCTATAGAGATTTTCTGAGAAAAATATTACAGTATTATTTCACAGGGTAACAGGGGGGAAAAATGGTCCTTAGTTGTCATATGAAAATACAATAAATGGCCCTAATAGGATTATCCTTATTTTCTTGTGAATGCATGGGAAAGTCATTCTGTGATGATTACTGATGATCTTATCTATCCTTTCCATCTCCTCTCCTTATTGGTATTTAAGGGATAAGGGGAAGTTTTGGTAGGTAGGAAAAGTTTGTCCCTAGACTCTCTGTCTATAATATCCCATATCACGATATTTCTGGTTCTGCATTTCTAGATATTTGTACAAGTTGTGAGCTTCCAGGTAAATTGTCTAGCCACAGCGATAATTCAGGCATTAAGGAAGAGTTGGCATTTGGGTGTCTGGTAAGATAAAATATTTGGGAAAGGAGCTTAGGAGGATACAAATGTACCAATTCCTCCTTTCTGTAATATAAAAAAGTTGATACTAGAGACAAATAAAGAGTGAAGATCACTCAGATTTCCTATCATGGATGGCTTCTGAATGTTTAACAAATTTGGAAATGGAAGCCTGCATATTATAGGGCAAGTCTGGCTGGTGCTACTTTACAGATGAGGGGTACTTTGTACAGTTCAGAGTAAACCTGTAAATAGTCTGAGGGGAATTGAGATTTTATTCAAAACTCTATATAGTAGCAAAAAAATTGGAATTCAGCATGGTAAAATTTTACAATTCTAGCTGAAGTCCCAAGGGTCTAACAGTTAAAGCAAGAAGAAAAACTATTTAAGTGAATTTAACATACAATTTTGAGTAAGTCTTTATCTTGAGGCATATCTATCTATTTACCTATCTACCTACCTACCTAACTATGCAATAGTCTCTGCCCTTCTAAAATATCACTGAAGAATTACAGAGAAGACAGCACACATATTCGTGATTATATAGACAGATATAACTGTTCAGGTCTATAAATATTTTTCTTCTTTATCATTTTACTTAGTCTTTTCTAAACCACAGTAGCGTTTTCAAAGATACTTTGAAGAAAATTTAGCGTTTATAGCAGTAAAATTCTCATTTTAAAAATAAAAATATAACACAGTACTTAATACTTTATTTTTTTGAGTTTATTTATTTGAGAGAGAGATAGAGCACGCATGTAGGAGGGGCAGAGAGAGAAGGAAGAGAGAATCTCAAGCAGGTTCCACACTGTCAGGCACAGGCCAATGCAGGGAGCCGAAATTAAGAATTGGACGCTTAACCAACTGAGCCACCCAGGCGTTCCACACAATATTTAGGTGACTTGTCCATGACTTTATGAGTATTAAGGAACTAACCTAGGATCTATGACCCATGATCTCTGGTGCAATAAATGTCTCACATCACAATACTGCTTCTTAATTCAAGCTTTAATTTGCATTTATTAAATCTGTTATCCAGACTCAGTAATACAGATTTAGACACACTACATCCAGTATTACTATATATAATGGAGTGTAATGTCTATTGTTTCTGGCCACCTGATGCACCTTTCCTCATCCTTTTATTCTTGATTATAAACTTACTGCCCAATTCCCTAGTACATATATTGATGCAGGACTACTCAAAATAAATTACCTCATTTCTCTTGGACACAGGGATTGGTTTGGGAACAGGGCATACTAATCAAAATCCAGGACCAAATGAAGAGAATCAAAAAGAAATGCTTTCTTTTCTGGGAAAATGATTAAACTGGGAGTGGCTAATGATGGTCATCATCCCAATCACATGAAGTAAACTCCTGCAAAATAAAGTTGAGAATAGATAAGCAGATACAGGAGACGGATGGGAAGAAGAGTCCTGGTGAATCTGAAGTTCCAGTGTTACTTTTGACATCATGGTTCCTACAGATTTTCCAGAGACCTTGAGAGCTTTCATAATGTTTCTGGCTTTTTTGCTAAAGCTAGTCAAAAATGAAACAATAGTATGATAATGTTTTCTGGGTTGTTCCCCATATTATTTTGGATAGCAGATGGAATATGATTGGTCTTTTTAACTAAAAGAGTACTAGAATGTCTTCAGGAAACAATATGAAAAAAAAAATAATTTCATTTCTTGTCTTATTAGAAAATCAAATCAAGCTTGTAGGGAAAATTAATTACCTAAAATAATTTATATATATTTTACTAACATTAATTTTTCTTTCCACTTAACAAACTTATGACATCTTTATACAAATGATTTCAGGAATTTTCCTTTCTTTTTGTTTTTATCCCTTAAGTTTTATGTTTGTTTGTGTATTCTAAACTTTTGACCCAAGTCACTGATCTAATTCACTACTGAAGCTTGCCTGGAAGCCTGAACATAGATATAGATAAATGATGGATTATTACAGATAGATAACATTTCATATATATATATATATACGTGTATATATATATATATACATATATATGTACATATATACGTATACATATATATACACGTATATATATATGTATACGTATATATATATACGTATACATATATATACATATATATATACGTATATATATATGTATATATATATGGTGTGACATATATATTTATTTATGTGTGTATATTATACATATGTATATATATAGTATATATTTTATTAGGATTGTCAACAGAAATAGAACCAATAGGAGATATATATACATATATAAAATACATATATACATAAATATATACATAAAATATACATGTAATAACTTACTACATATAAAATAAGCATTAAAATATATAAAGGTCTTAAAATATATTTACATATTTATTACAAGAAATTGGTTCACATGACTATGGAGACTGGGAAGATCCACTATCAGCCATCTGTAAGCTGGAGACCCAGGAAAGTAGTAGTGTAATTCACACTGGTAGTATAATTCAGTTGGAGTCCAAAGGCCTGAGGACCAGGGAGCAGAGGGTGTAAAACTCAATCCATAGGCAGAAGAATCCTCTGTCCTGGTGAACCCACTGAGGCAGAGAAAAGCAAATTCTCCCTTCCTCCATGTCTTGTTCTATCCTGGCCCTAAAAGGATTAGAAGAACTTCACCTACACTGGGGAGGGCAATCTGTTTCACTGATTCAAATGTTAATCTCGTGTAAAAGCACCCTCACAGAAATACCCCATAATAACGCGTAGTAAAATATTTGGGCACCCCGTGATTCAGTCAAGTTGACACATAAGGTTAACCATCATAATATTCACCAGGGAATATATCTATATCTATAGGAATATATAGAATGTATCTTTAGAATATATCTCTACCTATAGAGGGTATAAAGATGCATATATCCTCTATAGGTATAGATATAGTCTATAGATACATACATATATATAATAAAAAATAAAGATGCATATAGATATAGGGATATATCTCCTATAGTGAATAATATAAGGTCAACAGAATAAATTTGGATGAGAGTAAAGGTCTACATTCATGGTAAAGATAATTGCAACTAAATTGAGCATAGTTTTATGCTTATGACTTTATGAAGAAAAAAAAACGATCATAGACCAAGAAAAGAAAGATGCTGAAACATCCCTGGGTTTGAAAACAGCAGGGTCTTGAGTAAGAGTGACTTCACAACTTAAACAAGAAATGAGAGGTATACCAGACAAAGTAACTACTTTTGTGAAAACAGACTTGTGAATTTCAAAACATAGAGGAGTTTGGAAAGATAGCAATAAAAAGAGAATAAATTTTAACTCATACTATTAGAAGTACATGAGTAGAATTAGTAGTATTTTACTGACCACATCTGACATTCTTCAATTCTATATATATCAAGAGTATAGAACAACTTGAGGGAATATAGAGGGCTGGCTGGTCAAAATTGGGAATAAACATTACGTCAAATTAAGAACAAGTATAATTTATGTTTTAATCTTGCAAAAGGTATACAATCATTCTTTAAATGCAGAGAGTTTAATATTCATTTGGAATATCAGAAGTGAATAACTTTGTAGACAATATGAACACTAACTGCAAACATGTGAAGAAATGTGAAGTAACATAAAGTTTCCATGCTCTCTCTTTTGGTTATTATTTTAATTAATATTCTATTTATTAGAATAGAATCGAACATCACACATTATTGGTTTCATTCTTTTACTTTTTAATAGATGTAACAAGCGAAATAGTCTTCAAGTCACAAATATTTTTCATTCTACCTTCTTTGATAGCTAAATATACACTCTAAATGTATCTCTTCTTATTATATCCCTAATGATAATGCTTCCTAATGACATGCTTAAAACCTATAAATATTCTTCAATGAATTTTTCAGGCAAAGAAAAATTTTTTAACTACTTCATTTGCTTTAACCTAGTTCTATTAGATTACTCTTTATGGTGCCATTTAAAAGCACTTTCTTTATTGATCAAAATTACATTTTTTAAATGAGTTGGAGATAGTCTTAAAAATTTTTATGAACTACTAACGTTAACTGAAACATACTTTCCACAAGTTGAGAAATAATATTTAATGATATGCCACTAAAATTATAGCTACTAAATTTGTGATACATTAAAGCTGCATAAAATATGTCTTCATTGATGCTTATGAATTTATTCTGACATTTGTACCTGCAAAGTAATTAAAAATTTAAATTACATACGTGCTTTTATTAATGTCCTCCATTTAAAGATGGAAAGAAACAAAGGCAGGTCTATAATAAATGAAAAATGACTAGAAGCAAAACTAAGAATTACTGTTAAAGAACATTTTAAATAATTGGGTAGTTATAACAGTGGACTAGGCTACTCTGAAATATATTGGGCTTTCATCCCTAAAGGTGCTCAAACAGAGGGTAGATGACATTTGATTCAGATCACTCCACACAGGACTTTCAAATGAGTTAGGAAAATGTAATAGAAGGACTTAAATATCGCTTTTACTATCTCTATATTAATGTCTTATGACTTTATTAAGAAAAAAATGATCACAGACCAAGAAAAGAAAGATGCTGAAACATCCCTGGGTTTGAAAACAGCAGGGTTTTGAGTAAGAGTGACTTCACAACTTAAATAAGAAACAAGAGTGATTACGGCTTTTCTAAGACTGTGCTGGGAAGCCCAGAATGCTTAGGCACTCTCTCCCTTGTCTTTTCCTAGAACATAGTGCATTGCCCTTTCATTGTTTATGCATTAATCTTGCTCCCAAAACCTGTGAATCTTCAAGTCAGGGCATATATTTATCTTATTCACTTCTGAATATCCAGTGTAATCACCAGTGTTTGAAATAATATGTTTTCAGTGTAAACATTAAAGCATAAAAAGGCAAAGCGAGTACAAAATACATACTTTACCTAATCTGTTCCATAGTCCTAAAGTCCTTAATTACTGGCAGGCAACCTGGACTGGTAAGAAATGAATCAATGTGCTCACAAATAAAACCTTAGGTATACAAAACATAACAGAAGCTAAATATTTAAAAACTGATAAACTTAGGGAATCTCAAGTTTCCTAGATTTTATTCATTTAACGTTTGCTCATTCACTTTCTCATATGCTTATTCCTCTCTTCTATACTAAGTATATTAGTCATGTCTTCTATCTTTTTTGATAAATTTATCATCTCAGAACAAATTAAGGATCAGGCTTCTCCACTGTAAAGTCATTCTATCCCCTCTTTTCTATACTATACTCTTTGAAAGGCAAATCATTATGGCAGCCCATACATATGGAGATGGGAGTTATGTTCCACTCTCAGAAAGTAGTAAAGACTGGAATCTAGTTCCTTCCCCCTGATTTCAATTAGCAGTAATCTCAGATTAGAAGAATCTGATAAAAAATGTACTAGGTCTTTTTTGTTTATAAAAGAAATTTCTAGGGAGTCCCTTTAAATTACCTCTTAAAGGTATTATATATTAAAGGGAAGTGCTATCTGCACAGACTCTTGATTAAAATGACCAATTGCACAGGACTGACTGGTACAGGATAGAGACTACAATGACTTTTAATAAATGCCATGTTAGTCAACAGTTCACAAGAATATTAGGGAAGATCCATTTCATACTTGCCTTCAAATTTCCTGTTCTTATTGCAATCATACAATAAATAAATTTGTCTCTATTCTATGAATAAATGCGTATTTCTACTGTGAGTGCTTGCATGTTTATGGCATGTCTATATCTGTATCTGCTGCTCAAATGTCAACTCTTTCCTCTCTGTGTATTTGTCTCCCTCTTTTAACTAGTCAATATATAAAAACTGTGTGTGTGTGTGTATCTACAAATTTTTTAAAACAAATTTTTAATGTTTATTTTTGAGAGAGAGAGAGAAAGAGTGAGAGCAAGGGAGGATCAGGGAGAGAGGGACACACAGAACCTGAAACAGACTCCAGGCTCCAAGTTGTCAGCACAGAACCTGACGTGAGGCTCCAACTCATGAGCTGTGATCATGACCTGAGCTGAAGTTGGATGCTTAACCAGCTGAGCCACCCAGGCATCCCTACAAACTTTTAGATTTGATTAGTAGAGATTAAAAATATTGATCTAAAAATCTGTTTAAGCAATCGTGTGTGTGTGTGTGTGTGTGTAATATATAATATGTAGTATTTCCCACAAAATGGAATTTGGTTCTCTTTCACTTGCCTGACAAATATATTTTGAATCAGTAAATTTTAACATAAGGTTTACAATTTCTGATTCACTTTAAATGTTAACTCACTGCACTCACCTAGGAAATACTTTTTGAGTCCTACCATAATCTAGGCTCTGTGCTTAATATTGGGAATAAAATGGTGCTGAAAAAAGTCTTGGTTTTCACCAATACACATATATTAGACCACTCGTAATTCTCCAGGTCTCTTGGGCTCAGTTCATTTTTTCTCCTTTTTCCCACTGCATTTAATCTTGGATAGTTTCTATCACCATGTCTTCAAATTCACTAATATTTTTCCTTCCATATCTAAAATGTTATTAATCTCATCCAGTTTATTTCACTCATGCATTTTTTAACTTCTGTCTCCATATAAAATGCCCAACTTACCTTTGCTTTTTGAATTTATGGAATACAGTTATAATAACTGCTTTAGTCCTTGCATGTTATTTCTAAAATCCATGTCAGTTTTGGGTAGGTTTAGACTGATTTTTTTTCTCCTCATAACCATATATCCTTGGTTCTTTTTTGCATACTTCAAAATGTTTCATTAGATGAAAGACATTGTGAATTTTACCTCATCAGATTTTGGCTAAGACACACACACACACACACACACACACACACACACACCTTCATATCCAGAAAGAAGGAAAAATAGAAAGAAAGAAAGAAAGAAAGAAAGAAAGAAAGAAAGAAAGAAAGAAAAGAAAGAAAGGAAGAAAGGAAGAAAGGAAGGAAGTTCTATAAATTTGGTATGTCACGCTCTGTTCTAGATCATAGTTAAAATACTTGGAAATTTGTTATGTGGACCCAAAATAGTATTTTGTCTAAAGCTAATTATTATCAAGAGGCAAGACCTGACCTTTCTAATCAGTGCCTTATGAACTGTGATTATTCACAGCTGGACTTAGAAACAGGCACTCTTCCTGGTTCTTTATGAGCTCTGACACTATTCCCGCTACTTTTTATAGGTGGCCCTCTCCCTGACTTAGCACAGTTTTATCACATGCATTTGTTAATGCATCCACGGAACACTCAAGGGGAAACCACTGAAGATTCCAAAGTTGTCTATGTTCCTTTATCCTCATGTTTACTCTGTTCTGAGGACTTGAGCTGCCATGTTTTTCCCACTAAACTAGGCAATCTCAGCTTTACCTCATTAGTTTCCCATCTCTCAAATATCATTATATATAACTGTGATGCCCAAGTCTTGAGAAACATATTTTCATTCACTTGGTCCAGTTGTATGCCTGTTTCATAAGGATCTGAACAATATTATTAACCAACTTAACAGTTATAAAAACAATACAGCCAACTCAATTTAGCTATCTCTTGCTGCACAACAAGTTATCTCCAAAACTTACAGACTTAAGATAACATGTATTTATTATCTCATAGTTTCTGTATGTCCAAAATGTGGGCACAGCTCAACTGGGCCTTTTGTTTTCCAGATGTCTTAAAAGACTACGATCAGAGTATCAACCATGGCTCTGGTATCACCTAGAGGCTCACCACTGAATGATCTGGTTCCAAACACATGAGGTAGTTGTTTTCAGTTCCTGTCTATTGGACTGAAGCCCTTAGTTCTTGCTAACTGTTGGCTAGAGGTTACCCCAGATCTTCAAATGGCAGTTTGCTTCATCAGTGCATACAAAACAATAAGGCAATAAAGAGAGAGTGCCAAAAAGACAGAAGCGTCAGTCATTTGTAACCTAACTTAATAGAAGTGACATCACATCAGCTGTGTTATATTTTGTTCATCAGAAACAAATCACTAGGTCTAGCTCACACTCTAGGGAAGATTACACAAGAGTATGAATATCAGCAGATAATCCAAATGCCCAACAAGAGGAGAATAAAAATAAATAAATTGTAGTATATTTATGGAATTAAATACGATATAGAAATTGAGAAGAAAAACAGTGAGGATACATCAAAACATGGATACATCTCATGGATACAAACATGGATACAAAACATGGATACATACACCTCAAAATATTATTCTGAGGAAAAGAAGCCTGACACAAAAGAGAACTTGTTGTACAATTCTATTTATATGAATTTCAAGAACAGGCCAAACTATCTGTTGATGAAAACTGATAAAACAGTAATTATTTGGGAGTGGTAGATTATTGATGAGAAGAGTCACATGAGAATATTCAGTGGTAGAGGAAATGTATTAATGACCAGAGCAGTTCATTATACAGGGATATACATTTGTAAAATTCATTCAGCTGTGCACTTAAGATCAGTGAACTTCTGTTTTATATCTCAATGAAAATTTATACATTAATTAATTTAATCATAAGTCGAAAAAAGACATGCTACAACAATGTCTTCTGATTGATACTAGTGTCTTCCGCTGCTGTCCATTGTCAGCCCCAAATTTAGTTTCTTCTGAGTACCACTCTCTTCTATCCTAGGACTACAACATCACTTTCATGGAGAATCAGATGCTGTCGTTTTTTCTTTAAAGCCATTCTGACAGGTATGGTTCTCTGTGAGGCTTTCTTCAAGCCCATTAACTTAGATTCATCTTGGTACAAGTCTTTATTAATAGAAATGGACTATACCATGGGAAACAAGGTAAAAAGTCTTTTTCTCTGGGATTCTCCCAAATCTACCTGAGTAGTTTTATCACGACCCTAACCCTCTCCTCCAAAGGATTTTGACTCTAGAGATAGCTATGTGGCAAAAGGTCTTCCCCAGGCAAACACCAAGAGTACATATACTTGAATCTCTTCTCTTAATTTCCTATAAATTGATCTCCCAAGCCCAGGACAATGCATTAGCATCCTACATTTACCTTATTATCTGTTGGTTTTATAAATTCTATGCTAAAAGTTCACAAGGTTCAATTCCTTAATACAGAAAAAAGATTTGTAAAAAATGATCTTTAGAATAACTAATTTGAGAAATTTATAAACCAGTGCATTATCATTACTATACTATGAGCAAAAAATCTTTGATTTTCCAATAAAAACTGAGCAATGCCTCCTTTGTTCTAAGATAAGTCTGCCTTAAGCAACAAATGTTATGGATTCAAAATGTGAAGATAATCTGAGAATCTAATGTTTAACATGATAACTATACTTGACAATTATATAGTTGATTATATAATTGAAATTTCCTAAGAGAGTGGATCTTAAATGTTCTCACCAAAAAAAAACAATGTCACATCATATGAGGTGATAGATATGTTAATTAACTCAACGTAGGGGAATCTTTCCCAATGTATACCTATATCAAATCACCATGCTCTACACTTTAAATGTCTTACAATTTTATTTGTTAATTATACCTTAATAAAGCTAAACAAAATGTGAAGATGAGCAGAGAAAATGAAGGGGAAAAAAAGGAACTGCCAGGAATGAACAAGAATAAAAAGTACATTAATTAGGATTTCATAATACTACCTACATAAGAATATTATCCACTCAATCCAAAGAACAGATAAATTTAGCTTGCTAATGTTTACTTGTATCTACTTAATATGACAAAAAAAGAAGAAAAGAATGGAATGGAAGCAAAACTCAAAGAAAGACTATAGTATCTGCCATTTGCTTTTTTTTCCCCCCTTTAAGAAGAAACCCTAGTCATTTCACAATTAGGGAAACTTCAATAATATCTTTATTTTGATTTTTTAAATATTTTTTACTCTGAGAGTACAGATTTTATACCTAACCTTAATTATGATTAGGTTTTCTTTTTTTTTTTTTGCCTCTTTTTATGTACTTATTTATATTATAGCTCAAAGGTTACTCAATTAAAATAAATGCATGATCTTTCCTTTCAAATGCATTTTTACTCAATAGCTTCCCTTCAAGTGGCATCATGTGCCACTCAGTGACATAATTCAGAAACTTGTATGGCATCCTTCACTCCACCCTCTTCCTCTCTCTGCTCCCCAATTAATTAATTAGCAGATCCTAATGCTTCCACCTCTTGAATCCATTTACCTTTCCATCTCTTCCTTCACCACATTAGACTAATTCATGATTATCTCTCTCTTGCAATACCATAAGAGCTTCCCAATGAATCTGCAACCACTTTGCTCCCCTCTAACCCATTAACTAAAGTATGGGTGGAATAACTTTAACAAAATTGAAGACTGATTACAACTCTTTCCTGACTAAATCCAGCAGCCAACCTTCCCTGCCTCAATTCATGCCAGTTTTTTCCCTGCTTTTCATACCTCGCTATTCTCTGCATTCTCAGGGCCTCTAAACACATCATTCCCCCTCAAGAACTGTCCCCATTCCCAGGTTCATATCATTAATGCCTACTGCCTACCCATGCTTCAGTTCTTAGTTTTAATGCCCACAGTCTCAGAAAGGTCTTCTCTGACATCCAAACTAGACACCCCTAATGTCAGTAACTTTAGCCTCTTTTTACACTCATAACCTCTATTGCTCATTTCCTGAATCAGTGCTTCTCAACTTTGTCTGCATAAGAAAATTGCCAATAACATCAAATTTTCCAGGATGCTATTAGACAGAAGTTAGACAAGAGCAGAGGCAGGAAGGCCTCAAGGCAAAGTATCAAGTCCTTGAAAGGGAATGACAGAGACTAGAGCTAGAGTCAAGGATCCTGATAAATAAGGTATACATTAAAAGCCTCGGGGCACAACATCCTGACTGTGGGGCTTTCAAGACCATGGAGCTGACAGATCAAGAGGTGTGGAGCATGTGCTCTCCTCTTCCACCTCTTCTCCAGAATAACCCCTAGACTCTTTAGAATGCATTTGCACTGTGGGTACAGCTCCAGCCCAGATGGAGACAGGCTGCCATGATGGTTCTGGTACAAATCTTATAGGGTCAACTCACCTCCCAACCTGTGCTAAGAGTCCCCCAAATGACTGGAAGCATCCTCCATGAGAAACCATGCCACTGTACGTCACAGCTCTCCCCAGCCCCAAGAAATCCATAATATCCAATCCCAAAACAACCTAGGGGCTGGCTCCACCTCCTGGAAACTGCCCCATCTCCCACCTGGAGAGTGTACTTTGCCTTAATAAACTGGTTTATGTTTGCTGCTTTTCTTCCTGCTTTCTTTATTCCAGTGGGGATTCCTAGGTAAATCCAAGGACTGAGACCTCCATTCACACATGGCAGACTCTTGCACCCATAACAACAGGACCCAGACATTAGTATCTTTCTGAAACTACCCTAGAAATTACAATTGTTCACAAGATTGAGAACCACTAATTTATTTTTAATGTTTGTTTATTTATTTTTAAGGGGCGGGGAGAGGTAGAGAGACAATCCCAAGCGGGCTCCATGCAGAACCCAATGCCAGACTCAATCCCAGGAATCTGGGATCATGACTTAAGTCTAAATCAAGAGACTGACACTTAACCAACTGAACCACCCAGGCAGCTCCAGAACCACTACTTAAAACATACGGTTCTCAAGCAGAGCTACATATTAGAGTTGCCATGGAGAGGTTTTAAAAATATTTGAGCTTCCCACAAATTAGTTAAATCAGGATCTCTGGGTATAGCGCCCAGGCATTAGTATTTTATAAATGTTCCCATATGATTCTAAAGTGAGACCAGGGCTAAAAACTATTTCACTAGCTAGATTATACTTCCAATGCTCCAAATTATTCCTTGCTAATAACAGTCACAACAATTTGTTGAAAAAAATAAGTGAATTAATTAATAAGTTTATAATTAATTGACTTGGGTTACTCTGATTATGCAATCAATCATTCTTTTTTGTATAGCCCATAGTTTGCACAGAAAACAATATAACCTTTCTTTAAATTTCAGAGGTCAGCATAGTCTTCATAGGCTTGGCAAGATTTTGATACTGAATTTGGACTCATTCTAGATGAATTAAAAAAAAAAACTGAGAAGAAGCTACATTTAAAAAAACTGAGGGAAGTATATTGCAATATTTGAACACTGATACATATTAGTAGACAAAGTCAGTAGAATGTAACACTTCTTCATACAAGTTAGCAGTTTTTCTATACATTTCTGTCAACATGCCCCTGATAAGCAAACATAAAAACAGCATGTACCATTTATTGCAAACCTATACACGAAACACAGGCATGTGTGTTTTCCGGATATTATCTCATTTAATTACCACATACACTCAAAAAATCTGTAAGGTAAAACTGGTATCAAGTTCCTAGAGATGAAAGAATTGAAGCTTCATAGTGTTTATGGTATTTAATCATGGTTATTCACCTAAATGAGGTACAATATGGGATCATCCAGGTCAATCTAACTCTGAAGACCTGCTATTTCTATTTAAACTAAGTACCTGCTTTCCTGTGAGATTATTGTTATGATAATTTTATCTCTTTCATTATTGTTTTAATGTTTATTTATTATTTTTGAAAGAGAGGGCAAGGTGGGGGGGGACACAGGACCCAAAACAAGCTCCATGCCAACAGCAAGTGGGCCCCATGTGGGGCTTGAACTCCCAAACTGCAAGATCATCATCTGAGCCGAAGTCGGGTGCTCAACCGACTAAACCACCCAGACATAAGTGCCCCTGTTTGTCTCTTTTAAAAAGCATCTTTACTGGGGCGCCTGGGTGGCTCAGTCCGTTAAGCGTCCAACTTCGGCTCAGGTCATGATCTCCCGTTCTGTGAGTTCCAGCCCCGTTTTGGGCTCTGTGCTGACAGCTCAGAGCCTGGAGCCTGCTTCAGATTCTGTGTCTCCCTCTCTCTCTGCGCCCCCCTGCCCCCTCCCCCCACTCATGCTCTGTCTCTGTCTCAAAAATAAATAAACATTAAAAAACATTTTTTTAAAAGCATCTTTGCAAGTGCCCTCATATTATTCAAGTTTCTCCAAAAAATAAATGAATTTACTGCAACATTCATAACGATTTTACCAACTTTTAATTTGGAAAATTTTTAGCATGTTAAAAATATATAGTTGCCATTCCTTATAACTCACTCCTGTTAACACATCAACACCACTTCCTTGATAACTTCATGCTCTTTATTTTGCAAAATACCATTTCAATTAAAAATAGTGGCTAGCTGCCAGATTCAACAGTAGTAATTGCTTGTCCTACTAATTGAAAGCTCAAACCAAAAATTTGAGGAGAATTATAATCTATTAATCTATTTTATAATAACAAAGCCCCCAAATGTGAAATTCAGTAGCTATCACAGTAAAAAATGCCTTTGAAATTAATCAAATTATATATTGCATTCTTTAATAATCAAAGCACATACATTAAATTTTTCTCCATTCCATGTGTTTTTCCCATTTAAAGTAAATTTCTAGATAGAGAAATATCATAGTAACATTTTGTAAAATTATGTATTTCATTACCACTCTCCAGAAGAAATCAAGCTAATCATAGCTCAACTTATATATCAGCATTTTCGCAATTTGGTGGTGAAACAGGAATGAGGAACAATGGCTAGGTTTTGTTAAGATCATGAGAAAACAAGACATTTGGGGATGATGATCAAATCAGATTACGCTTATCTTTGCATCTCAGCACAAATTTGAGAACATTAGAGTGCGCAGTAAATGTGTGGTATTAATTAATTAGCTAATTAATTAATGGACAAAGATATGAAGTTACCAAGGGTCAGATCCTCAGCTATACAAGTTAATAACATCATCAAGATCCTTTTGTATATTTGTTTTAATTTTGTTCTTTTCTTTGGTTTTTCAATTCCTCAACAACATTGTTTCCTGGGAGATGTGACACCTAAGAACTCTTTTAAAAAACTTATTCTAAATTCTAAGCTAGATTTGTAACTTATTATTAGTTACTATTCATTTGTACACACCACTTCCTCCTGGTGTGTAACTTCAGTATGCAAACAAAATTATGTAAGAATCTGTTAATCACAGAAAAATTATAGGAAATTTTGCCAATGCCTCAAGGATATGCACATCAGGCTAGTATTTTATTCTTCGTATCTTCAGAGATACATAAATATAGAATATAACTAGCACTGGTCATGTGAAATCTTGACACATCTTTCTCCAGCAGTACTGGAAAAACACTGAACATTTTTTTTAAACAATTTTTTTAATGTTTTATTTATTTTTGAGACAGAGAGAGACAGAGGATGAGCAGGGGAGGGGCAGAGAGAGAGGGAGACACAGAATCAGAAAAGCAGGCTCCAGGCTCAGAGCTATCAGCACAGAGCCTGACGCGGGGCTCGAACTCACAAACCGCGAGATCATGACCTGACCGAAGTCAGACGCTTAACCGACTGAGCCACCCAGGCACCCCACTGAACATTCTTTGTACAGTGCTTCTTTTCAATATCCCTAAGTAGACAGATTTTTCTAATCACATTTTTTTTTTAACAGTTGCCATTTTATTTTTACCTAGAGAGTAGCTTATATGATACTAGTTACAATTTCAGTTAAGGCTTTGGAAACAAGAAACATATTTACACACTCTCTCCCAGCATAAAGTATTCTAATCTGTCAGTCAGTGGTCATTACCTCAAGAAATCCTTTGTGGTAGACTTTTCTGATTTCTTCCATAGTATGAATTCCCACTTCCCAACAATCTTCAATTTCCATGCTGGGAGCCACTGGTTTGGGGAAACCTCTCTCCAGTGGTGAAGCGCAGAAGCTACACTAAGCCAATCAGGTAGCCTATTCCCTAAGTGCACACCATGTAACCCATGCCTAATTAACTGGTGAAAATCTCAAGACATGTAATGATAAATCTGGAACAAACATACTTTGGCTCAGGAGTACATAATATATGCATAAGTAACCTGGATCTCCTCTACCCATTTTTCTTCCAAGGAGGAAGCTAGTCAAAGGATAGAACTAATAAAGGAACTCAGAGTGAAGAGTCAGGGAAAATTGCAGAAAAATAGAATGAAATCCTGACATTATAAAGCTCTGGATCAGAATACCTACACCTGAACCACCTGTGGAATTAATAGTGGCTTCATCCTGGGCAAGACGCTCAATTGTATAAGGTTCCATTCTCAAAAGGGATCCCACATTTGGTTTAATGCTTTTCTGTTGGCCTTCTCGACATTCTTAAATAATTTTATCCCAGGACCTAAGTTTCTAAGTGACATCCTAGGTAACAGTGGAGAGTGTCTATGAGCAAAGAAGATACACGTGGCAGCAACTAGCACAGGTGAGGTCATCCAAGCAGCACGCACCTGCCTAGGGCACTCCAGGACTCTTGGGGCTCTGGGAGAAAAGGCTGGCAAGGACCTGGGTGCAGATCCACAGCAGGAGCTGCAGACACAACAGCAGCGGGTAGCAGAGGAGGAAGGGGAAGGAAAGGAGTGACTCCTGGTGGGGGCAGTGCATGGAGCTGGCTTGTCTCTGCACCCAACTGTACAAATGTTAACTCTGAGGACTGTGGGAACCATAGGAAATAAATCACAAGCAAATAAAAGAATATCCTTGGACATCCCAATAAAACATGTTAAGGAATTATTAAAATCCTTCAAAGAGTTTACAAGCTCTGGTTGTGAAAACTGCTGCAACCTGAAATATTGCAAAGCAAATATCCACAGGCTTAAAGAAATAGAAATTAAATTTGAAGACAGTCACGTCACAGTACCGTGTCAGCAGATGAGCTTCCACACAGTGGTTAAGAGACTAGGCTTTTTCCATCCTGTGCTCCACCATTTCACCAATTCATTTAATCTTTAAAAAAATAAAAATATAGAATATTCCTTAAGAGATTTTAGAGCCCATATCTGGTCGTGTGTGCATATTTCCTGCCCAAATTTCGCTCATCAGTCACGTGGCCCCACAAGGATAACGGTAGGGGAAAAGTAGGGCAATGGTGTTGCAAGGAAGAGAATTCTGATTCAGGGGATCACTACCACTTTCCGTCCCATGATGTTTAGGCAAAATTAAGGCTCTCCCCTTAAGTGTCATCCCTACTTTCTGGTTTGGTGATTGTCCCATTTCTAAACTCGTAACCATCCTATCGCTAACTTGGCCACGCACTGAGAAAAAGTAATTTGTATTTCCTGTTCCCAATTATACCTATTCTCTAGTCATCCTACTGTAATCTGACTTGTCTCCTATTTTAATAAATTCACTTCCAGTAAGTAACACATAACTTTTTTTTTTTTTTTTTTAACACATTTCTTCTCCCAACCCCCACCCCCACAACCCTCGGACTCCGGAATCTTCCCAGCCACTGGCCACGTCTCTCCAGACACAAGACTCCTTTTCTCACTTCCATACTCTCAGGACCCCCTGGGCTAAGAACTGCCTAAGAAATCTCAGGCCAAGACCACCGTCTCTAAAAGCCTTCCCTCAGAAGCTCGTATCCACCTACCCGCGTCTCCTCAGCCCCCTCCCCATATTTCCCAGGGCCGTCCTTTGGCGAGGTTCTTGGCTCCTTGTTTGTTTGTTTTTTTTCCCCAAGTCCCCTTCCCTCGGAGTGCCCCCAAGCAGCCTTCGCCTTTCTCCCCTAAACCCCAGGGGCCGGGCACCCTGTCCACACACCGGGAGAGAAGTCGCAGCCTCCGGCAGCTGGGCCTTCGCGGGAGCAGACGGATTTCCGGGCAGGGAAACGCGCCGCCTGCTGGCTGATGCAGCCGGGGTCTGAAGAGGCGGTACTCGCAAAGTCCCACCGCTGACCTCTCGCAAAGGACCTTCTGAATAAAATAATCAATGCGCAGCTTTCAGCATTCAATTGAAGTAATAATTTCATTTGGCTGATTCTCCCATTCCGATTCAGTCATGGCCTCATCTATGGTACTTTTTATCTTTCAGTCATCACCATTATGGAATTTAACACGTTGCATCTTAAATATTTCATCTGTCTTATGTCGACTCCCAGAGGTCAGGAACTACTCTTTTCAATTATGTAATTCTGATCCCTGTTGTGGCGTCTGGAACATAACAGCATCTCAATAAATGTTGGTTGACAAACAAATAGGTAAATAATTAGCCATCTTGTCTTTAAAGTATATAAAGGACATCCAGATAAAGATATTTAATAGACTGTCCACTACATAAAAAAGGAATTGATCTAAAAGAAGCGTCTTGCCTAGTTGACAGTCATCCACAAATATGCAGAAGTTGAAATTCACATGTATATGTTTGGGGTTTACTTAGCAACTAGGATCTGTGAGTTAATTATTTTCATCAAATTAGGAACATTTTTGGTGACAATTTCTACAAATAAATGTTCTGTTTCCCACTCTCTCTTAGGAATTTCAATCACATATACTGGACTACTTGAAGCTGTCCCATAGGTCTATGTGTTCTTTATCTTCTATTCTTTTTTTTTTTTTCATTTTTTTTGGACAATTCCTATAGCTTCAAATTTATTATATTATCCTTTGTAATATGTAGTATCCATTAATCCATTCCAGTAATTTTCTTTCTCAGACATTGTTTTTATTTCTAAAAGTCCTTTTTGAGTCCTGATTATGTTTTCCATTTCTCTATTCAACATGATCAACCTCTCTTCTTTCACAAGATATGGGATACAATTAAAATAAGTATTGTAGTGTCCTGTTTCTTAACTCTAACCTCTGTATCAGTTCTGGATTGGTTTTAATTTAATGTTTTTCCCCCCTCTTTACAGGTCACATTCTTCTGCTTCTTCACACGCCTCATCGTTTTTTTTTTAATATGCCACACATTGTGAATTTTACTTGAGTAGTATTCCTGTAATTACTGTCAAGCTTTGTTAACAGTTAACGCATTGTAAATGGTTAAATCCTCCCAGGTCTTCCTAGTAAGGCTTGTTAAGTGGGATCAGAGCAGCATTTACACTTGGTATCATAATTCCTCACTACTGAGACAAGACCTTTATGAGTACTCTTCTCAGTGTCACACCTCTGTTATGAAGCTGTCCAGTCTAGCTGAAGAGCAGATATTCTTTCCAGCCCTGTATGAGCTCTAGTTACTGTTTCTTCAAATCTTTCAAGGTAATTCTTCTCTGGACTTAAGGAGTTTCCTCAAAAACATCTGCCAATCATTATTACTCTGATAAAGACTCAGTGAGGACCCTCTGAAAATTTCCTCTGCTGTTCATCTATGCACCTCCTCTCCAGTATTGACATGTGAACTTGAGTTGTCTTGGTGTCCTCAGATTCTCAGCTCTACTTCTTCAACTCAGTGAGTCTGGTGGACTCTCTGGGTACCCCTTTAGTGAACTCTGACCTGAAAACTCCTGAAATCAGTAAAATGTGGTAATCTGTGCCCATTTCATTTGCTTCCTGTCCTTCATGGTTCACTGTCTTTCTCTGCCTGATGTCCAATGTTTATAAAAAGCATTGTTTCATCAACTTTCATCCATATTTTTAGTTGTTTAGGCAGGCAGGTAAACTCTATCCCTGTTACTCAATCTTAGAGGCAGGAGCCCAAAACTCATATGTTTAAATTGAAGGACGACAAGGGGGATAAAGTTGATATCCTGAATTCTCCCATATTGAAACAGAAAAAAACGATGAGAAGCCTGTGAAAGAGACAAAGCATTAGTGGTCATGGAGCATAGAACAATAAAAGAAAATTGATCAAGGGTGAATAGCAAAAGTTTAAGGTAGAATCAAGAAGACAGGGGTAATCAGTGATCCCCAATACCTCAGATAAGTTGAGTCCAACAAGAAATTGTCCTTAAGACATTTTTGGAGTCCCCAGTTACAGTATGTTTGGAAATAAAGTAAAAGTGAATGTTTGCTTATAAGTGGGATATAAGCATTGTGATAGCCAATATAGAACATTCTTTCAAAAATTTCTACTGTAAACTAGAGACAGAAAGGATTGTAGAGAGTATAATGGTGTGAGAAATGAAGTTTTTGTTTTCCCTGTTTACAAGGTGGGGGAAATTAGCAATTGTTTATTTGTTAGAAGAAAAGAGCCAAATGATAAAATATCGTTAAAGATAAAAATAGAAAGAATGATTAATGGAGCACAATACCCAAGGAGAGACCAGAGTCTTCAAGCCAGAGTTTGGATGGAGAGACAAACGGCTTGTAGAGACATATGTAACTTAGGAGTTTGAAAAGGAAGGAGAAAAAAGTACATGGAATTTTGGCAAATAGCTTCTAGCTCTTCTTTGAAGTAAGAAAGTAGTTGGCTGGATGAGTGCTTAAATATAATCAAGTACGTGAGGAAAGCGACAACAATGTGCACGTGTACATCCAGGGAATGGGTGAAAAAGCTGGGTAAATAATTTCATCTTTGAATTTAAGTAAATAATAATTCCTGGGGATTGATGAAGTTCCTGCTCAGCTAAAGACGTGAAACTATAAATTTGAAATAAAACTCAATCCTAGAGTTAGATTTTTTCCCCCTTTCATTATGCCACTTACAAGACATAGAAACAGAGAAAGATGGTGTGAACAGAATCAAAGTTGAAATTTTGCAAGGTGGCTGTGATGAAAGAGAAATCAGGTAGGATTAAGGGGAGGGGCCAAGGCGCGTTGAGGGGGTAAAGGGAAGAAAGGGGACACAGGAAGGATTAGTGGCATCCAAAAAAACAAAGCCAAGGACTGAGAATTTTAAGGGTGTCGAACAGCAAATATAGTGAGAGCAAGCTTGTGAGAAATCCAAAGAAACAGAAAACTATGCAAAAGCGGAGCAACGGATTCCCAGATTTCACAACTGAAAAAGCTTTCAGTTATGACTGCTCTACTGTGTGGCCCCTTATGTGTCACATTGTCAAATTCTCAAAATTTGTTAAATTTGGTTGTCAAATTCTCAAAAGAACATATGGAAATGGTTGGGTAAGAGTGGGTGGTATGTAAGAAAACAATGTCTTGAGCTTTCAAGAGTAGGCCTTTTTTTTTTTTTTTAATTTTTTTTTTCAACGTTTTTTATTTATTTTTGGGACAGAGAGAGACAGAGCATGAACGGGGGAGGGGCAGAGAGAAAGGGAGACACAGAATCGGAAACAGGCTCCAGGCTCCGAGCCATCAGCCCAGAGCCTGACGCGGGGCTCGAACTCACGGACCGCGAGATCGTGACCTGGCTGAAGTCGGACGCTCAACCGACTGCGCCACCCAGGCGCCCCTCAAGAGTAGGCCTTTTGATCATGAGTGGAAGATGCTTTTTCATCCTCACCCTCAGTATGAAGTGTGAGGGGTGAGACAATGAACAGATTTCTCTAAAGAGAAAAGTAATAGAAATAGTGCCCATGAAGTCTTTCTACCTAATTTCACATATTTTATGTGTATTTCTAATTGTTTCAATTTCAACTGACTTTGTCTTTGAATTCTGGGGAGGGCCTTATTTAGTTAATTCATACACAGAACCCTTATAGGCTATCTACTGAAACAGGAGGAAAAGGATTTAGTCACATTAGTTAATGAGTGTAGTGGGAATGACAGTCAGGCAAATCAGTTGGGTAATAAACGCAAACCTCCCTATTGGCCAATTCCAAAGAGTGGTATTAGACTGGCTGGGAAGCCAAATAATGATCAGGTTGGCATATACCTCCAAAGAGACTTTACTCCAAAGAATCCTCATGCAGAGGATATTGCTGGAGTTTTCTTCATAAATAGAACTTTGGGGGAAAAAACAGGTATTTTTCAAACTGAAATGAAAAACTATCATCCCAATTCTTCTTAATGCTCCAGGGAAGCACATCCTAAACACTAGAAATAATCAGATTTGCCTTCTCAGGTGCCCGGCGGTACAAACTTCACTGATTGTTGCCCTTTGGGACAGTGCAGTCTTCACCGGCTTGCAACCAGAGCAGTGATAGAGGGCTCTATGCACAGTAAAGGCCCAGCACTTGGGGTTTAATGTGAATTGGGTCACTGACTTGAAATTCTTAATAACTGTATCTTTGCATTTGTGCTTTGCAAGTGAGCATAGCTCAGAGACTTAGAATGTCTATTCATTTGAAGTCCTATCTCCCTTTACCTCTGCTGGACCGATTTTTGGCCACTCCCTCTCCCTGCCTGCCCAATGATAGCACCTGCCCTTTGTCACCACCTAGATCCTGGTCATGAGCATCCAGAGGATGGAAGTCAGGTGCCTTTGTCATGATGGGACTTGGTGGTGATCATTCCTCCCCAGACACCAAAACCTTGGAACTTTTCATAGGAGTCTCTCACTCACCCTGAGCAAGGTAGCTAATGCCTCCAGGGGCAGAGGTCTCAGTGCCCTTTGTGATTGTGGAATGACTTCCCTGCTCTATGAGATTCAATGTGTTGGTCTGGAGCCTGGCAGGAGGTGGGGACCCAGAAACTGGTGAACCAGGCTGTCACAGACTATGAATCTGCAGTTCTCTCTTGTCCAGCAAGAGAACAGGCACAGAACTGAATATGAGAGAGGCTAATGTCCAGGAGGAGACAAGAGCCCGGAACAAGGACTTTCATCTCCCTATTTATTGAGTGCACAAGATATTACCCTTGTGGTGAACGTGAAGAAAACAAGATCTTACACACGTGGTGAACGTGAAGAATACAACATCTTATACACGTGGTGAATTTGAAGAACACAATCAGATAGTAATGATTAACTTGTGAGTGTAAGCAAAGGGTCTGGGAGGCAAGTGGAGTTTGTGATCAAAGTACATTGGCGCCAGGTGGAAAGTTATTTCCTGCAGGTGATATAACAAGTTACTCGTGATCCCATTACAGTATCTCACTCACTAACCTCGGGCGCTTTTGCCCTGTGGTGGCAGCATTCCCCCCCCCCCCAAGCTTTCCAAGCTTTTTTTAAATTCTTCTATGTAAGTAGAACCTATTTCCCCACACAAGGCAAGCCCCTTAATCATGGGACAGGACTCCCAGGTGCCTGGGTATGTCTGCAATAGTCCCCCACATATCCCCCTGTCCAAAGAGCATGCAAGTAAATAGTAAACTGAAACTATGTATCTATATCTACATCTATATCTTAGGTTGAGAAAGAGGCAGAAAGACTGCAGAAGAAAGGAATTTTGTATTTCATATTTTAGTACATTTACTAGCAATTGTTTCCTGCCTTTTGAAAAGGGTCCTACATTTTTATTTTACATTGAGCCCCATAAAGTATGTTGTTGATGTTGCTCTGAGCTCTTGGCAATAGGAAATGACTTGAAGGGTTTAAGCCACTTAATTTGCATTTGGCAGATTCTGCAGAAGACTCCTAAGAACGTTCAACTATTCTTCCATAGACAAGTGCCCCCTCTTTTCCCACAGATATTCTAGTGGGATAGTTCTGTACGCATGCCTATGACATTTTAAGTTCTGGAGGCTGAAAATTATATAAACTGCAATACTTATGAACTGAATGATTTATCTTAAGTATCCCAAACACCATTATAAATGGTGTGTTCACACCTCTTTGAAATCTACTATTGATAAGCTAATGTTAAACAAATGTTTATTTCAGATTTTGTGCTCTGATAAATTATCTAATTTAACCATGAAAATCTATGGTAGGAATTAATCATTATTCCTAGTTTAGATATGGGGACACTGCCTCAAAGGGTTATATGTCAGCAGTTATGTAGTGGAGTTGGGAATCACATCATAGCCAATAGGCAACATTATATACGGGCTGTCAAGGTTGGACCTCTACCACACGGAAAATCCTTGATTTGGGAATCATGCTGGAATTTAAAATTCCCATGTGATTTTTAGTTCAGAAATTCCATTTCAAAAAAAATCTATCAATCTTAACACTTTAAATCAGAAGTCTTTTCTCCATCCCAGTTTTAATTAATATAACTTATCTTGATATCCTGGATAAAGTTTTTACTACCCCTTTACCAATACTGTCCACTAGTTTTAAGAGAATTCAAACTTTTCTACAGTATACAAAAGGATATTGCAACATGAATTGTGTTATAAAGGGATTCTTGCTTACAATACACTTGAAGAATTGCATTTCAGACATTCTTTCTCCTCATATAGTATTCTGTATTACTATACATATTGAGAAAATTTATCAAATCCAAAACATATTTTAAATAATGAATACCTTTTTAAAATATTCTATTTGAAATTCATTTATTAAATTAGCTAAATAATAAGTTAGGATTTTTTTCCCAATGAAATATAACTGGTCATTTTTTTCATAGGTAATCAAAAATTATATTAATTTTTTCAATGAATTGAATTTTTTATTGTTATTATTTGGGGTTTATGATTATTTTCTTTATGTTTTCATCAAGAATCATAGATATTTTATGCAGATTATGAACAACCCTAATGTGTTATCAATGAGTATGGTGAAACAGAAGAGAAAATAAACTTCCATGGACATACAAAGAAAAATAATTCATACATCTTTGAAAGAGAATTTTGTTTCTCGAATTTTACTATTGGATAAGACTAGAATGTAGGTTCCCAAGTCAAGAAATGAGAAAAACTTAAGTGGTAATTGCTGAAGCAGAGAGCCCATTTAGATCAAAGAGATATTGTTTAAAGGACTAAAGTTAAAATATGTTTTTATTATAGCTTTTAGCTGGCTTCAAGATCTATTGCCTTTGAGGTTGAAAAAGCACTCCAAAGAGGGCAATAATGATTCCAGAAACCAAGATTATACTCTATTGATGATGTCCTTTCCTTTCCTCCTGTAAGTGGTTTTCTATTACTGATATATACCAGACCAAATTGTGTACTGCTCTCTATGAATAATGAAAGCAGCCATAAGCACAAGAAATATAAGGGGAGTGCTGTAAACAGATACTTCTGTTTCATTACCACTGTTTTATTAACAAATCACTTCCATTAAAGAGATTATGAGATTGCAAAAAGCAATCCAAAATGAAATAGTCCAGGCCTAACTTTCATTTTGTAATGAATTGAAATGATTTGCCTGCAGTTGATTCAGTTCCTCATTGTTTCTGTGACTGCACTAAGTCCATTTTGTATCTTGAATTGTGAGTGTGCTCTCCCCAGTAGGGTTCCTGAATCATCTTTTCTAGGGGAAAAGGATGTTTCCAATTAAATCAAGATTTATATCTCTCACCTCCTAATGTGGAAAGTAGTGTGTTACACATAATATACCTCAAATTGCCACAATGTGCTCAAGAGCCCTATACTTCTTACCATAGTTACTCTACAATCCAAGAGTTTGTGACAAAACTATAAGCTTTTTTTAAATAGTCATGACTCTAAAACTTACTATTAGCATCATTTTCAATGTTAAACTAGTACATCATTTTTGAATACTGAAACTTTAATTTCTGGGGAGATCCACAAAGTGTCCTGGAAAATAGGTCTTGTGTTTCAGAGCCTAAAATTATTTGGGATTATTTAGGTGTACACAATCTCTGCTTTAAGATGGTAAAAAGAGATGTTAGTCATATTTTTGTTTCATTTTTGGAGCTTGAAAAAACAAAATGTTGGCAATATTCTACCCATCAAAATTGATTTTGAAATGGTCTATGGAAACCAGAAATCTGAAAATCACAGTTCCTAAAGAAACCTATTGCTGCAAAATAACAACTCACACCAATATCCTCAAGTAAAAAGGAAAAAAGGGGAATTAAACAGAATTGGTTTCCTAGGGAATGGTTGCTAGATAAATTTTGATCTTATAAAATTCCTCTGAGGTTTGGCATTCCTCAGAATTTCCCATATCTGCCTACTATTGTGTTCAAACTTTCTGTATACTATACATTTAATAGACTTCATTAACAAGGTTCTACAAGTTAACATTTTACACTGAACTTAAAACATAATTGAATCCTGCAAAATGCAAATGATTTTTTTCTATTTATTCCAATATGATTGAGAAATTTTGTGCATTTCCAAAATAACTCAGTTTTTTTCTTGGACAATTAAAGCAGCAAATATTCAGAAGAATTAATTTGAAAAACAGAGAAAAATATAAAATGAAGAATAATATAACCAGAAAAGCCCAAACCAAAGATGTTACTCATTATTTTATAATTGTTTTTCTAAGCACTTGTTTGCTTTAGAATATGTGGATTTTAACGTTCATATGGTTGTCTCTCTCTCTCTCTCTCTCTCTCTCTTTTTTTTTTTTTTTTTTCCAGAAATGTATCATTTAAAAGGAGGTTCCTGGCTGGCTCAGTTGGTAGAGCATGCAACTCTTGACCATGGAGTTATAAGTTTGAACCCTATGTTGGGTGTATAGAGTACTTAAAAATACAATCTTAAAATAATAATAATAATAATAATAATAAAAACAAAAGGAGGTTATTTTTAGGAACTGAGTCTAAGAACTACTTCATCAAAGAAGACAACATTTTCAGTTTATTTGGGTATTAATATGTTGCTTTTCAGGGAGATTATCTCCATTTACCCTTTGATCAAAAATGAAAAGTGTGCTTATCAAACTATACCCTTTGCTTAACTATGTATTTAAATATTTTATATTTTTATTTTCTAGTCATATTTTTATGTTGTCTTTTCACATCTACCATTTATTACTAGAAAGCCTTTTTTAAAGTTTATTTATTGAGAGAGAGAGAGAGAGAGAGCACGTGTGTGCACATGAGGAGGGAAGGGGCAGAAAGAAAGAGAGAGAATCCCAAGAAGGCTCCATGCTCCAGGCTTGGTGGAGCCTGAAACCGGGCTTGATCTTGCGACCATGAGATTACCACCTGAGCTGAAATCAAGAGTCAGACGTTTAGTTGACTGAGGCACCCAGGCGCCCTAGAAAGCCTTTTTAAAGTATATTATAGATAATCCATTTATATGGCCTTGTTTGAAACTTTACATAAAGGTTATTAAACTCATATGGGTTTCCCATTCAATACTATTATAATAAGGTCACCCATGTTATTGAACACAGCTACATTCATTTATTTTTTCCCGATGTATAATATTCCATTAGAAAGTATTATTCCATTTTGTTTATGGAATTTATGATGTTCGAGGGTTTTTTCTCCATTACAAAAAGTGCTTTTCTGAACTTTAATTGTATGTTTCCTAATGTACTTTTAAAAGAGTTCCTCTTCGATAAACAGGAGTTGAACTATCGGATCACAGAAGTAAAAGCTTATATTTCCAAGATAATGCCAAACTGTTTCCCACACTGATTATCCAGTTTATGCTCCTGCCAGCATAATTGACCCCGGTAACCTACCTCATCTGTAAAACTCAGTAGAGTCACACTTAACTTCCTTCCACCTATTGAATGGGCCTAAAATAGTGTCTCATAGCTCTCTTGACATATTTTTGTGATACTAATAAAGTAGAGACAGCACGTCTGTTTTTTTAGCTATTTATATTACTTTTCTTGCAAAGTACCTGCTCGTGTTTGAATAATTTTTCAATTCTGTTTACTTCTTGATTCTGAGAGTCTTCATATATTTAGAAATTAATACTTTGTTGCTCACATAAACCGCAAATATCTTAGTCCAGTTTGTGTTCTGTCTTATCACTTTTTCTAAAATGCATTTTTGCAAGCTAAAGTTTTTAATTTCTATATTTTCAAGTTTTCAATCTTTACTTATGATTGTTGCCTTGTATCTCATTTAAGAAATCTCCATTTTCTATGTCCTCACATGTAATAGTCACACCTTTGGTCAATAACCTGCATGCCACTTCTATCATAAAGCAAAGTTCCTCATAAATAGAAGTCTTTTTCACAATCTTCTGCTCTCTACTATTGGCAATTTTCTATCTTTGTTTTTTTTTTGTTTTTTTTTGTTTTTTTAATTTTTTTAAATGTTTATTTATTTTTGGGACAGAGAGAGACAGAGCATGAACGGGGAGGGGCAGAGAGAGAGGGAGACACAGAATCGGAAACAGGCTCCAGGCTCTGAGCGGTCAGCACAGAGCCCGACGCGGGGCTTGAACTCACAGACCGTGAGATCATGACCTGAGCTGAAGTCAGGCGCTTAGCCGACTGAGCCACCCAGGCGCCCCTACAATTTTCTATCTTTGAATCACTCCTGCACAGTCTTAATATTTTCATTTTATAATAGGTTTTTCTAATCGGCTTCTTTTTTTTATTTCTTTTTACTGGGGAGGTTTGACTATTATTGGCCCTTTGTACTTCCATACAGATTTTAGAAGTACTTTATTAATTTAAGAAGAAACTTATTTGAGCAAACTTGAATCTATATTTAGGCAGTATTGACACATTTACGGTATTTAAAATACATGAAAATTAAATATCTCTTCAATTATATGTCTTCATGTAAGAGTTACTCGGCATGCATGATAATTTTTATGAATGCTAAGTTGTCATTTAAAAAGGTTTTATTAGTTTATAGTTCTTTCCAATGGGATTTAAAATGAAACATATAGCATCTGAATTTTGGAATATATTAATCCTTTCTTATGCCATTTTTATGACAGGTAGATTTTTTCTCTAAAATATAACTATATACAGATATGTGTTATATATGATGTATAACACAAAATACATTAATATACATTAGGTATGAGAACAAGGCATATATCCATATGATAAATGGATATCCATATGATATGGATAAATTATATAATGTAATTTATAATTATCTAATATAAAACATATACTAGAGAATTGTATATCATATAAAATATCAAGGATATCTACATAACCCACAATTACTTATATTACCCAAGTCAGCAATATACTGCTTTATTTTTAACTCATTTTATTTTCCAAACCTTGATAACGTTGTTTCAAAGTATCTCATGAATATTCTTTGTTGATATTTTATTGTACTTATAACATCCTTGTGTCATAAAGCTATCTCATTTGGAGGGAAAATATTAATACTTTTGAGCTTCATCAAAGATAGTAGTGTCTTTTATAAAAAAAATTTGTTGTTAATACTTTCTACTTTGCATTCTTTTCAAGAATACTATTGCCACTCTGTTTTGTTATTTGGTTTATCCTATATCTTTGACCAGTCTATTTTAACTGTTTCAGATGTATCCCTGAAAAACAGCATGTGGTTGTATTGTTATTAAAGATATATTTTTTGGTTTGTATCTAGATTGTTAGTTTCTTGGGAAGTAGAACTGGGTTTTACATGTGTTTATATCCCCTGAGAAGTCTACACTGTTCTGGACATGAGAGAAGCCCTGTAGGATTTTGATCTATTAATTTTGACATAACATCATTTATGAATTGTCAATATGAACAGTTGTAGTTGAAAAATCTGAGGACACTTTGCCTTAGAGATTAGTTCACTATCACAATACCATTTAACCTCTCTTAACTACCCTCTTTCTAGCTGAAAAAGAAGAAAAGTTAGGTTTACTCATCAGGAAAACTGTTACAAATGCTGAGTATAAGGCATTTAGAGGAACGCTTGGTAACATTACTATGTCTTCCATAAAAAATGAACACAGGTGCTACTGGCTTTTCATAAAATAAGTTCTTAGAGCCTAGACACTACTTATTCACCATAAAGATTGCAGTTTAAACTTCCGCTGAGATGGTATGAAAGCGTACTAGGATTCAAGGCTAGCCAGGAACCAGAGAACTGAATTAATTGGTTAAGTCTGTTCAAGGTGACAAGCTGCCGGCTGGCAGACAAAACATTTAGAAACCAGGCTGAAAATGCTACATCTAATTTTACTTAGGATGTAAGAAGAGATCCAGAAGACTTGCCTGCTTACTGGCAATATAACATGTATCCCCTTGCTATTCTCATAGCATCTGGGAGGAGGTGTGCTCTCGGAGGAAGAAGGCAGCTCGTCTCCGTGGGTCTTTACCTAATTATTATAAAAATATGTTTGTGGCATAATGTAAAGTCTGACACAGAGAATGGCATATTTTTGTCACAAATGTAAACACTTATTTAATCTGATATAAAAAGAACGCAAGCAAATTTTTAGCAGTCTAAATTATAATACAGTACTTTTTTTTCTAATTCAATTTCTTAATAGATAATTCATTAGGTTCAGAGGTATATTTTTTCAAGGCTCTGTGTACAATCTCCATAGATGAGTGCACACAGCACTTACACACGTCATATATTCTGTGCGTGAGGGTTTGTGTGAAGGGTGTGCAACATATCAGTATGTTGCAGACAGAGAAGGAAGTAAAAGGCACAAATCTTAGATAGCTTCACAAAGGCCATCTAAACTCTTACAGGAAAATCCCTGAATATAAAACCTTGCCAGGTAGACAGTGGTAATCTTTCCATTTAACTTTCTATTTTATTTTATGCTTTGATTAGCAGTCCATGTAATCATTCATTTATTTTTGGAGTTGTGGGGCCTCTAGTGGTGTCTGGAAAAAACATACAATGAAAATATTGCAAGACTTCACACTGCTGTCTCCTGGGATTGAGAACTCTAAAAAATGCTGAGTATTATTTTAACTTAAAACAATTACATATGCATGATTTTCACTCAATACAATGCTCTTATTTAACAGTTTTAGATTTTGGTCCCGCTTGTTCCAAAGCTGCTGTTATTTCTAGACATATATTTATAGGAAAATAATATGGAAATAATTATTCTATTTTTTCTTCATGCTGTTTCTTACCTTTTCCCCAGAGGTCAGCATCAATATTTAGATGTTACAAGAAGATATTTTCCCCAAATTAGTAGCAATTATTTTTCAAAGGAGTGGAATCAAATTATTCAAATTTGCTTAGGAGTGTTACAAGCATTTTATTTTTAACCCAAATTTGATTTTTAATTAATTTAATTTAAAATGTATATTTTCAACATGACCTGGTTTTCCCCAAAATTTCTGAAGCATTTACACATCATAACACTAGATCTGTTGGAATTAATAAGCTTATAGATATCAAAACAAATGTAAGTTTGCTTGTTTAATATGAAAAACTGTATCTTTATTCAGAGTCACTGTATTTTAAAATACCCTAAATGAAAGAATAATTATGCTTAACTGAATTGTGAGCTAATTTACTAATGTGTTCTTCAAGAAATATTAGACTAGCTCATCAATATCTTCAAAATGTACTACTATTTCAATTACATTCTATATTTTAATCAATTGGATCTCTACCCTACTCTGACAAAAAAATAGTATTGATTCAAAAGGAGACCTCAACAAAAAGAAAAATGTACAACTTGCCACAATAGGCAATTTGGCACTAGTGTTTTTCAACATATGGTACTACACGCAGAACAGGGATTGCCTTTGGGAGTGCCAAGATCTCTTCTGAGACGTTCTTTGTTTCTATTTTAAAATCTTACAGATTGAAAGTCTAAAAAAAAAAAAAAAAAAAAAAAAAAAAAAAACACTGAAAGCAGACAGTAATATACTCCACAGTTAAGTATTTTCAAATTTATTACCAGTATTAGCCTGCTGCTGGAGTTATTCACTAGACTACAGATTTTAAAGACATTTCCCAATTCATCATGTTTACTACACAATTCCCCTCAAATTATAATGAAGGAGTTTACAACTAGAGATTAGAAGATAAAGACAATGCTGTATTTAGTGAGAAACATAGAGTGATAAGAAAATACAAACTAGGTGTCTACTGATGCCCTTTGCAAGAGAAGATTATTCTGCAGCTTTATCACACTTACACTTTATAAGATAGCTGAAGAAAATGAAGCATAGGAATATGTGAGCTATGTACTGGCAGTTATTGGAAATGGGTTTTTGATTTAGTTGCCAACTGAGAATTCAGAAACAAAATAAAACCCTTTCATGGCCATCAGAAAATATGACTTTCTAAATAAGAATAATGAATATTGTCTACATAAATGATCCCCATGTTAATTCATCTAACATCCTTCAGAGCCAGAATAGCACTATTTTAATAGAATTCTGATGGTGAATGTCTAACATTGAAAAGTCATTTGTATACACACATAAAACCGTGTTATATAAAACTGTGAGAAACACCATTCCCATAATGAAATTGACAAGGCAAAAGTGAATACTCTTTGAAAGAGCCAAATTCTTAACAGTTGCCAACCCCCCTTAATGTTGATATTACCAAGGTGTTTAGTGATGAGTAAAATTCAGCTATGTTTGGCTGAATTCAGCAAGTTTCTGGGTTCAAGAGAGTGGTAAGAAGGATGTGCTTTGAAGAAAGGTTTATATTTGGGATATATTTTGAAGTCCAGAGAATCACATGTCATGTTTGAGTTTCCATTAATTTAATTAATTCTTGTCAATCAGTACTTATTGACCATGTTAATGTTTTTTTAATGTCTTATTATCAATCTTTTCAAATATGGTTAAAACTTACATAAATTACTATAATAAATTTACACATATGCAATATCCATCTTCAAACATGTTACGCTTTGTATTCTTTATTTATTAGGATAAAGATGCAAAAAGTTTAGTTAAATAGAAATAATATGAGAACAGCATCAGAAATTTCTAAGCCTTTTTAGGAGAATGTTTAGCAGTCACACTCCTCTCCCCCAACCAAATAAAACTAGATAAAACACTTCAATACCAAGCATTAGCTTTGTTCATTTGGGTGTGTTAAAACTGAAAGGCAAGTTATCGATTTACGAAAAATTAGATACTAGAATTTTGGTCCTGACTTGACTACTACTGTATATCTTTTTTAAACCTTCTTTTTTCACATTTGAAAAATTTATAAAACACAAGTAAAATATATGTGTATGTATATATTATGTATATATGCACACACATACATATGTGCTTTAATAAGCTGATATTTATACACATATAAATACCAAGATATGTGTGTTTTACATATCTGGATACAAATACCAGTTTCCTATAGCAGTTGGTACATTTTTGAAAATAAAATCTTCTGAACATCAGTTAATTTTCATTTAGCTTTCAAACACTGCATCTCAGTTTTCAACATTCCTGAAAGCCCTTACAACCCCACACACAGACTTTAAGGGAAAAAAAAAAATAGACCATCAGTGTTAAGAGGTTCACTTTGAAGGTGAAATAAATGATAGTTCTAGTATAATAAATAGTCTAGCCAATATCTCTTCAGAGATATTTCTGTATTTAGTAAATTCATACAAATTCAATTAAAATTAAAACCAACCTAAAATACCAAGTTGGAAGTAATGTCTCTGACACTTTAGAGGTATTTTCTCTTAATTACTATTTTATTTGAATTTTTGCATCATTTCAACATAGGGGCATCATAAATACGTCTCTCAACTTTCTGATGAAGAGCTCAGATGTCATATGTTTTCTCCAAACAATGTAGAACAATATAAGAGCAGAGGACAGGGCCTTCGTTACAAATGGCGAAATCCACCGCCTGTAGAGTGGGAGAAACTCGAAGATGTAGCTCAGTGTTTTTGATACTATGTAGGGCCTTGAAGTAAACTTGCTTTTTTTTTTTTTCCCCTAGACCTTTCTTCTTTGACAAAGTTCAGCTTGACTTTCTAAACAAGATTAATGTTTATGGTCGACACAGATTATTCTGATGTCAGTCAAGGCACTGCTCTTTCCTTGGTTACTAAAACAATATTGGTACTGGCAGGTATAAAACACGTTTTCCAACACAGGCAGACAGTGAGTTCAGTTTGGAATCTGAATCCAAATTAGGTCCCATATTAATTGCAAATGGTAAAAACCTTTGCTTTAGTTTTCTAATTAAGATTAATGATGGTGGTTTGAAGGGCTGATACCAAAACCCTGGCATTAACAGCAATCATTTTTCAACTATGGCAAACATGCTTTTCACTTGAATACTCTCTAGTCCAAAATAAGAGTTGGCAAGAAGGTGGTGTGGAGAGGGGCAGAAGCTTCGATAGCAGCATTTCTTAAGACTAAACCACAAATATATTGAGCATACAGAAATCTCAGGAAAACATCATTTCAGGCAGTACAGATCCTGTCAAAACCTGCCCTCCATAAAAAGAGCTCAGCTAATATGAAAAACAAGGGGCTCCATGTTCTTGAATGAGATTCTATTGAAAGTTATAAATAACTGGTAAAAATAAATGTTTCCAATTAAAGTACTTCTGGATATCTGTTGATTGTGAGTGAGATGATTTACACAGAGTGCACAGCCAGAGCACAGATACACCATCTGGAACTACTAACCGAGAAACCCATAAACTCATCGATGTATTACATGACTTACTGTCAGGCCTCCATGGAGTAGGTATCATCGGATTCTAAAGCTTCACATTTAGAGCACTTTAGAACTCGCTTAAGACAGAACATGTTTCATTCAAAAAAGCCTCCCTTTTTGGATGGTGTTGTGTATGCTCTGCAAACAAATTCCTCAGAGGGAGATGAAAGAAAATCTGGGGAAATAGCAACCAGTAAGATTTTTCTCCCAGCTGCTTTGTCTGTTTTAGACGACCACAGAAATTATACAGTGGATTTTGTTCCACAATCAGTAATACACGTCATGTCTGAAAATATAGACCTCTTTGGAAGGATGACTGCTTAGTGCCCTTAGGATTTTGAGGTGGGTGTTTAACTTTTTTTACAATTATATGAACACAAGAGAGCTTTTGTGTGCCAAGACATACATGTTCTTTAAGCAAACAAAAGTGGAAAATTTTAGCACATTCCACATTAATAGAAACAGAATTGAATTTGCCTGAGTTCTGCTTATGAATGGCATTATTTATACAGCTGTGAATTGTATTGAAACACGACAATGTGGGGGAAAAATCTACATTCACTGAATTATCCAGCTGACTTCTGTTTTTTTAATGCACACTCATCACAAAATAGAGCACCAATTTTTTTAAAATACTGAATGCTTTCACAAAAAGTTTCAAAACTCTTTCTCTTTTGGTATAACTGCTTTTCAAATTGGGTTATGACCTATAGAAAGGAATTGTATACACGGATTTCTTTTGTTAACATATCTTATACTTTTCTGTTTTTAAGTGTGAAGACCTTCTTGTTCTCTAGCCCTAAATGAGAGAAGAATCTCATTCTCCAAATCTACAGTCTCTCCTGACATTGCTTCACTACAAAGAACCTATGTGTTCTTATCTGAAAACCATTCCCCATAGTATATAGAGATTCCTCCAGCTACTCCTCTTGAAATGGGCAGAACAAGTGTCAGAATATTTTATTTTTCATCTAAAGTAGAAGGCAGAGTTAAATTCTCGACAATTCTTGAGAACATCAAAATGGTGTGATCAAAATGAAAATCTATATTAAAATCATGTGTTCAAAATCAGAATCTCTATAATCATTGCCAACACTAACCTCAGTTCCACTGCTGGGAATGATATACTAAAGGGCTTGTTCACCTCTAGCAGTGGCAATTAAGAAATATAAACAGATATGCTATGCAACAGGTAAGAGCACACAAAAATGAGTAGGAGAGGGCATGTTTTTGGTGACTTCAGGTGGCAGCAGTGAGCCTTGCTCATCTATAAACTGTAAGTTCCTTCTCTCCATCTATATCACTGTCATTACCCACATATGCCAAACAAGTGAATATTCTTGAGTTTCTGAATAATACCAAACTTTTGATGCATAAGTTATTGACCTTTGGTATAGTTGGTTAATTGGCAGATATGACAATTGACCTATTGATTTGTCTTTTTATCAGCTTTTTTTTTCACCTGGTATAGGATCTTTCTTGATAGGCATTTGCCCTTATCAATTTTTTCTTCCAAGAGAGCTGGGATTATCTGTTGTATTTTATTTTTTATCTAAAATCTCCAAGTTCCATACTCTGTGAACCAATCTTAGTATAAATTTTTCATTGCTGTTTTAACAAACTTACTAGCTTAAAACAAGATGAATTTATCATCTGTTTCCATGAGTCCAACATGCATCCTACCAGGAAAGAATCAAGGTTTGGGCTGAGCTATATTCCTTTCAGTTGGCTCTAGGTGAAAATACATTTCCTTGTCTTCTCTAACTTCTAGATGCCACCCACATTCCTTGGCTGGTGGGCTCGTTGTCCACCATCAAAGCCAGAAAAGTCACATCTCTCGGACTCTTTCTTCCTTTGTCTCATCCATTTCTCTGACCACAGTCAGGAAAGGTTCTTTGCTCTTAGAACCTCATACATGTCAACAGATTGAGCCCACCAGATAATACAGGATAATCTCCCACTCTCAAATACCTAACATTAAATGACATCTACAAAGTCCCTTTGCTGTGTAGGATAAAATATTCACAGGTTCTGGAGATTAAGATGTGGACCTCTTTGGGGGTTATCATTCTGGCCTACCATACCACCTGGATAATTCTTCCTAATTTCATTCACTATGAGTTACCTATTTTATCCTCAGGGACTATAAAAAGTGGAGATTCAGACTTGGTAGAATACCTGGCAGAGATCTGGGTAAGATCAACATATATGCCTCTACCCCCATTATCTCGGCTATGCGCTTCCAATAAGAAGCTCAACCAGTTATGGATACATAAGTGTTCTTGTCCCTGCAGTTATTCAGACAAGTGGGGAAATAAAGTGGTTGTCTTTAATATCGAGCTCCTTCTTTTCGTGTCTGTTTTACCACGTTTTCTCCTTATCTTTTAATTCTTATATTCTGATGAATTCCAGAACTTTAGACCTGCCTATTTTCTCTAATATCTAATTTCTGTTCTCCAAGCGTTTGTTCCTCTGCCTAGCTGAGTGTTCTCAATCTTAATAGTTTCTGAATATCACCCTCTAGGCAATATCTGGATATTCCTTCTGCTTAATATAGCACATACTGTTACAACCTCCTGCTCTATTGTTCTCTCCGTGTCCCCAAAAGAAAAGAGGTGTCACTCTCATATTAGGAAAATTTGAAGAGAGTTTAAAAAGAGATTATTTACAAAATTTTACAACACTGCAAAAAACTGTGGGATAATTTCTGGCTAGGAGAAGCAGAATTGTTATAAGCCCTAGAAGACCCAAAGGAACAAGAGGGAATGTTTACTGGAATACATAAGGTGAAAGTGAGAGAAGGTCACTGTTGGAAGAGCAGTGAACTTCAGTGAGACATATAGCCAACCCAAGATAGACCTGCAGAGAGGAAGTCAGAAGAATAAATACCTTCCCATTAGCTGAACCCTACTGAATGCAAGAAAGTCCACATGGGTAAGAATGCTGGCTTTGAAAACAGAATGAAAACAGTAGAGAGCAAACTGGCAGAAACAAATGGAAACTGTCTAAAAATCCTCCCTCCCCACAAACTTGAATTACGGCCCAATCTATTCTCACCCTGATATGGGTTCTCACCATCCCAATTCTTTGTCCTAAATCCAATTCTATTTTTAATTATTTGAATCAATTTTTAATTAATTTATTTCTATTGTTTCTAGTACCAATATAGATTTTCTAGATATAATGGAAATTCATTAACAATAGTGTTAGAACAAAAAATAACTCATTGATCCTGTTCAACCTTAAATATAGTGCCTGACATATCTTAAATATATATCTACTTTAATTTGATGCTTTTATTAATAATGTGGTAGGCTAAAAACTAAAGTATTACAGCCTCTGAATCAGGAATAACATATTCACAAATCTTATGAATAAACATAAGATTTAAAGGTTATTTGTTTATTTACTTAGATATAATTGAGGAATCATAAGAACTCTTGTCATACCATTTTGAATAAAGTTGATTTTCTCAGGGTGCCTGGGTGGCTCAGGAGGTTAAGCGTCCAACTTTGGCTCAGGTTATGAGTTCACAGTTCATGAGTTCAAGCCCTGCATGAAGCTGTCTGCTGTCAGCAGGATGCTTCAGATCCTCTGTCCCCCTCTCTCTCTGCCCCTCCCCTGCTGGCAGTCTCTCTCTCTCTCTCTCTCTCTCTCTCTCAAAAATAAATAAAGTTTTAAAAAGGTGATTTTCTCATGTAAAAATGAAAGAAGAGTAAAATAATAGAGAAAAGTAGGAACAAATAACTATGATAAAAGATACTCTTATCTTTTCATTCATATGTAAACATTTAGCTTAAAATTATTAAATTCCAGAAATATCAAGAAAAGATATTTATTACTGTCATTCACGTAGCAGGAGCTATGTTTCATTCATCTCTATACCCTGACCAGTGCCTGGAATGTAGAAACTGTCCTATAAACATGGGGTTTTTAATTACACAACTTTTGTCTTGCTTATATAACGTGTACATATGTGGAAGCTATTTTTTTTATTAGTCATATACATTGATTTCATATGTCTACTAATGCAGATGTGCTTCCACACTTGACCAAACTGATTAATCACATAGTTACCATAATCTCTGTGAACTAATCCATAAAATATACTGTCTTCTTATATTAAGTAAAGCTCTGTGGCCTGCTCCTCTAATTGATCTTACCCCTCCCGTTGCTTCTGATTCCAACTGTTACAAGATCTGGTTTGCAGCTCCAAACATGGCCCTTCTCTACTGAAAAATGCTCCTTGATTAGGTTTTCCCACTGCCTCCTGAATTAAGAGCAGAGTCCTTGTAGAAATAGTCAGGATCCTCTGTTATGTGGCCTTAACTTATCTCTCCAAACTCATCCTCCCACTACCGGCTTATACAAAAGCACCATATTCTGTAGGGCACATTTGTGCAAATTAGAAAAAAACACCAATTCTAGGAAGATATAATCCTGCAGGCACACATCTGGGCTAGAGCACATGATCACCTTTGTGAAAAGAAAAAGGACTCTTCCTTTGGAAGCGTACCCTGCATACCAGGGCACACGGCTCATCTAGCAGAACATGGTTGGACATCACAAAGAGCAAAACCATGCACTTCATGTCCATGTCCCCACTCACTGTATATTCCTGTTACAGTGATTCATTTGCTGTTCTTCAGAATACTCTCCACTATTCCCTAATTTGGCATCTTAATTCACCATCCTTCTCTCCATTTATACATTTTGACCCTTTCTTAAATTTTCTTAAACTTCTATCTCATTTAGTTAGGCGCTCAACCTATATTTTGTGTGTGCCTATGGAACAGGTCTAATGACTGGTATTGGGGATGCACAGAAAATGCAGGTTTCTTATTCAGGAGATCTCTTCTCATCCCCAAAACTTAATATGATTATTCCTTTCCTCATTCTTCAATGCACACAACACTTCACCTGTACTTTGGGAATTTGCATTTGCTGCTGTCTCCAGTAACATGTTGATAAACATACCTTTCCTTTGCCATTAAATGCTATGTGATAGACTTACAAATCTTGATATTTAGAACAGTGTTTAGCTCTATAACTTAAGGAAAAAAATTAAACTTAATTGAATTATTCATTACCTTCCCTATAACTATAACTGCCACACTATAACTCAGCCCAAGCACAATACATCACTAGGGCTGAGTGCATTTTCTGTTCCACTGCACCTTGAGTTACTTAAAGATTACATCCTTTTGCTAGAGCTCTCAACCAGCATTTAGTGGCATCTTTCAGACATGTGGTACTTGCACAGCAGGAGACAGGATGGTAGAATTATATAGCTTTTTTTTATTTTTTTCCCTTTCTTCTTATTTTTAGCAGCTCTTCACCTAATGATGTAGACTATTTTTTATACACTCTAGCTTTTTTCTTCTGCTAAATTCCCCATCAACACATGACCCAGATAGATATAGCTGTCAACATCTTCAATTTCCTCTTTCTATTTATCTTGACAGATCCCTTGGTGCAGTATTAATTTTATCCACTTTACCATGAAGGCGATTATTTAAACTCATTTTTATGCTACGCTTGTATATAGATGCGCCATTCAATCCCAGATATGATTGCTATGTGGAGATGGAAGTTATATCCATAATGAACATAAAATTGGCCTATTTAGCAATACTTATTTAAAAGTATTTTTTTAATATTTTTCATATTCAAAGAAAATATCTAAGATTCCCAAAAGAAGCATTAAACTTTACCAGTCCAGCTGTAAAATTATTCTATCCTCCATAACTGGAGGATAAGAAGAGAAACCAGATTGAAATTCATTGAAGAGGAAATAAGAAATGAAGACACAGAGACAATAATTTTATCAGTTCTTTTGATAGGTTTTTCTGAAGAAAGAAGGAGAATAATGAGTTAGTACTAGAGGCAGAACAATATAAAGGAACTAATGAGAGCCAATGGAGTATGTTTTATGCTAATTAATAATAATGTGCAAAATTTTAAACTGATTCTGCAAGAAAGTAAACTGGGATAAAATTCAAAAAAACAGTCTCTGTTCTTACCTTATCTGACCTATGAGGGGCATTTCATAATTTTCACCACTTCTTCATGCCTAAAACCTTTTCTTATTTTGCTATCTCTGGGACTACATGTTCCTAGTTATTCCTTCTACTTCAATCATTATACCAATTTAGTCTTCTTTGTTGATTATAATATAATGCTGTACAGTATAACTTCCTGAAAAATTCAGATTATAAGTAAGTCTGGCAATTCTATAATTTTAGTAATATTTCATGTGATGCTGATGCTGTAGGCCCATGGAACATATTTTAAGTAACAGGTATTTATAATATCTTTATATGCTAGAATATTTCAGGGCCTAAGTCTGACATATTCCTTACATTTCACCTCTAGGTATTCTTACACAGTCCAGTGACCTTACATAACATATATTTGCAGTACAGTTATCTACTAGGAAAGCCTGACTTAACAAAGGCCAACTGGATATTTTTAATGTTCAATGCAAACTCCTTGTTATAACTCCCATATCTGTTCCTCTCTTAGACTTTCACCCATCTTAGTGGATGATACCACCATTAATCCATTGCTTACACCAAGTGTCCATGAAACATATCTTAGTTTAAATATTTTTCTTGCACAACCAGCCCATCAGTACTTGCTCAGTTCTACTGATATTCACTTCTATACATCTCCGCCTGTAATGCCACCTTCCTACTCCCAGGCACCACAATGTCACCCAGATTTCTGCAAGAAATTCTTACCTCTCTCTACCTCCTCTGTGGTTATTATACATTCCATTCTTATCATAAGATCCAGAGCTATCCTTTAAAAAAAGTAAATTAGACCACATAAACTCACTACCACGTAAATTCACTATTTAAAAGCTTTCTGTGGACCACACTTTTTTAGTAGCAAGGCCAAAGAAAAGTTCCTGCCTATGTCTCTAGCCTCCTTTTATAATGGTCCTCTCTACAACTATGTCTACAATGACATGGACGTGCCAGTGACAACTTACCCACCTCAGGTCCTCTGCATTTGGTGCTGACAGCTGCCACCCCACCCTCACCCTAGGATGTTCTGCCCCCAGATCTTTTTTTTTTTTTAACGTTTATTTATTTTTGAGACAGAGAGAGACAGAGCATGAACAGGAGAGGGTCAGAGAGAGGGAGACACAGAATCTGAAACAGGCTCCAGGCTCTGAGCCATCAGCCCAGAGCCCGACGCGGGGCTCGAACTCACGGACCACGAGATCGTGACCTGAGCTGAAGTCGGATGCTTAACCGACTGAGCCACCCAGGCGCCCCTGCCCCCAGCTCTTAAAGTGTCTAATTCCTTTTTTATCCTTCTAGATTCAGTTCACATGCAGTGTCCTTAGAGAAACTGACTCAAGCAATCATATTAAAAATGCTGTCTCCATCTTTATTCTAGTCACTCCTTAATACGACACTATATTATTTTCTTTGTAATACTATCATCCCAAATGACCATATTTATATTGCTTGTTTATGTATGTAATGTCTGGTTCCATATGGTTAAATGTAACTTCCACGAAGTTCAGCATCTTGACTGCCAGTCAATTTCTACTGCTTAAAACAAAGCAATCAAGGAAATATCCATGATACTTCAGAGTAATCAAGAAACTATCTGTAGTATTTAAATAGAACCAAATTCTTTTCAGTGCATTTTTTGTTGTGCAGTAACTATTCCCACTTAATCCTCTATTCACTAGAAAAATGAATAACTGTGAATCCTCGTTTAATTTGTTCTCAGGATGATAATAAACTCCATATTAATTTGATTTTAGAGCTTTCTTTCAAATGTTTCATTCATACTGTTTATATTATTCACTTGAAGCCCAGCTTCTCCATAGGTAAAAAAAAAAAAAATTTAAAGCCCTTTTACTCTCTATTCTAAAGTTACTTTCCACGAATGTCTTGTATATTCCACTGGCACAGTATACTCTATCCCTGTGAAAGACTCTTTCACAAAACTTTTATTGTGAGGGGCACCTGGGTGGCTCAGTCTGTTACACCTCCGGCTTCAGTGCAGGTCATGAACTCGCAGTTTGTGAGCTCAAGCCCCAGGGCGGGCTCTGGGCTGACAGCTCAGAGATTGGAGCCTGCTTCAGATTCTGTGTCTCCCTCTCTCTCTCTGCCCCTCCCCCACTCACACTCTGTCTCTCTCTCTCTCTCAACAATAAATAAACAATAGAAAAAACATTTTTTTTAACTTTTATTAGGCACCTATCATATGACAGACCCTGTGGTACCAGAGAAAGAAGTAGAGGTGGAAACTTGACATATGGTTACTCCTGTCATGAAGTCTATTGTAGGAGACAGATAATAAAGACATAATTATCCAAATAGTTACTACATCACATGGAATCTGCATGTGGAGTGAATCTTAGTTTAATCTGAGTTTCTGAGAAAATAAAAATATTAAGACAAAATAGTGGTATATAGATATATAATATATACTATGTATGCATTATATATGTATAATATATTATATAGTTATATAAATGTTAACTTTATGTTACTTATATTGTATATTAATATTTAATTATATACTATTAAATATATATGTATATCTATGTATAAATATAGATATAAAACACAGTGGGGAAGTGACCAGCTATGAGTAGATGTGAATAAAGATTAAGGGGAAGAAAAGACTAAAGATGACGGGGCACCTGGTGGCTCAGTTGGTTAAGTGTCTGACTCTTGATTTCAGCTCAGGTGATGATCTTATGGTTTGTGGGATCAAGCCCCATGTCAGGCTCTGAGCTGACAGTGCTGAGCCTGCTTGAGATTCCTCTCTCCCTCTCTCTCTCTATTCCTCCCCCACTCGTGCTCTCTCTCTCTCTGTCTCAAAATAAATAAACTAAAAAAAAAAGAAAAGTATGGAGATGAGAGTGCTAGTGCTGAAGATAAAATAAATATGAATTCTCAATCAACTCTCCTTAGTCCATCTTACAAACTCATTCTTACAAAATATAGTCAGACCAACTGAACAATAATCCCTCATCAGTAATCTTCACAATTTTCTCCCTGGTATCTATTCTCATTGCTTTTTCCTGCAGAAATACCCTAGGGGAGAAGAGACATCCTAATTCTCCAATTTCAAATCCTTTATGGAAGTTAGTAGGATAGAGACTATAAATAAATCATAGTGACTTAATCCCTCTTTTTTTCTTTAATCATCTTCTTAGCTTAACTACTCCCACTGTGGCTTTTCTATATTCAATTTACTTAAATGAGCCCCACTTCCCTCCACCCATCCCTACTTTCCTACACATCAGTGTTGATCCTTGATATTATTTATATGGCCAGTAGAAAAGTGCTACATAGTGACTTGGGATTGGATAAAATTGTTTAACATCTGTACTTCATTTTCTACTTCCCCATCTGTAAAACTTGATGTCATAATATTTATCCAATACCGCACAGAAGTGATACAAGAATTTATTCATGTTGGTAAGGAACATTGAGATGTAGGGCACAGCAGAAGTATAAAATGCCGTTATTATTCTCTGACAGGCTGGTCAAGCTCTATAAATAATATGGTCAGGACTTGAGAAACATTTTATAGTCTATAATGACTTGCAGGTGGGCCACAGTCAAGAGACTTGAAGCTCTCATTCTCAAGTGTTGTGTCATTGAGGCTGTGTAAATGTCATCATGCACATTTTGTGGTAGAATCCTTTCAACTCTGTCACTCTAAAAATTAAGATTTTACTTTTCTAATGCCAAAGTGAATTTACTGTGGTGAGAATACACACTCCATTTTATAGGTAAGATTTGATTAAGTGGCTTTAGAGGTTATGGCTTAAATGATTTTCTTGTGTGCTATCATTAGAAAAGGAAAAGAGCAACCACATAGGAAGGTAACTTTTGAAAAGGGCAAAGTAGGACCACAACTAGTGAAAATACTGAAGTTAAGAGAAAATGAAGAATCAGACTAATAGTCCTAAATACTTTAAAATGAAAAATGATGTCCAATAAATTTGGTGGTCACTAAGGAACCCATTCTTGATCCTGCATTTGACTTTATCTTATGTGACCAAATACATTAACTGCTTTCCTCAGCCTCATGCTTCTCTACATATCTCAACCACCTGTCTAGTCTTATCAAGCTAAGAATGGCTAAAGCTGATTGACAAGGATAACAATGCAAATGTTATGCAAACCTTACACCTTTATAAACATTAGGAGTGACTGTGCAAATGTGTAACTTGTATTAACTACTAAATCCTTAGGTTAATCAACTGCACTTGAGTTGAAGAATACCTAAGTCTCTAAATTTGCACAGCCTGGAGGCTGTTAAATTACACAATTTTCAGTGAATTGATGAATCTACCTACAAAAATGTGTCTGTCCTTATAAAACTAGACTATGCAGAAGGAAGACTGGGTTTATAGGCAGTAGCAAGATTTTAATTTCAATGCAGAGTACATGAAAACCAATTGGTGAATTTGGAAGTACAAAAAGAAAAAAAAAATGGTCATAGAGATTATCTACATATTTTTACCCTGTCTTAGAATGATATTTTGTCTTAGGCTGTATTAACTTATTAAAATACATTTATGCAAAATAAAAAAATTAGAAAACCAAAGCAATAAAATTATAAGTGACACAGGAAAATGACTATTTTTTGCACCATGTTGAATGATATGGAAAGTAGAGTGATCAAGGTGGTAAAGTAACGTACGTTACTGAGAGATGTGGTATATATTAGTGGCTTCAACAGGGGAAGAAGTAAGTCTCCTACATTCTCCATTACCTCACTAGTTTTGATATGGGAATATGTCTCTTCTTCAATAATAGGTCAAGATAGAGTTTTAATAAAGAGACAGCTTCAAGCATCCCTCCAAAGAAATCTCAGGGCTTCTCTAATATAAAAATATGTGATTTCTAATGTTTAAAAGAGAAAGATGAGTTTTAATAATAGAAATATTATTAATATTAGAAAATATTAGAAACATAATATTAGAAACAAAATAATAGAAACATAACAATTTTCCACAAAATTGATAATCATGGTATATTTTGGGGATCACATATATAAAAGAAAAATAGATAAAAATTACAAAAGATGGTAAAGGAGATCTGCACTTAAGTGGTAAAGAAAATTATAATATGTTGAATTTTACAGAGAAGTAAATAAGAAGGTGGATTAAAAATATTTGCTCACCACATTGAGTAAAATATTCTAAAGAAATATGAGGGTGTAAAATTAATACTTTGGTTTGAATATAATCACATGGGATCTTAGCCAAGCAGAATGTTGTTCTCATAAATTCTTTTTTCTCATTTCTACTTGCTCTGGAAAAAAAATCTAAATATAATGTAATATTCGTTTATTCCTATTTCTTCTTTTGTGTTAAACAGTCCTTTCCTATTCCTTATTCCATCCTAGCATTTATCTTCCCTTTACCTTCATACCCATTATGGATAGACTGTGAAGAAACTGGCTAAAAATGCAGTGTGTGGGGGTTTGGTGAGACAATAGGAATAATTTCTTTCCAGGTAAATCTGTCCAGCATTCAGAGAATTAGGTGGAAATCCTGAAAACTCTTCTCTAAGCATCTCTTTTTTTCAGAGATGATCTAAAATGTTGTCCTTTCAATGGCAAAAATATCTTCCTGTTGTCTCTGTAACAAATGAACCCTCTTTATCCTTCAAAACTTTTTTTTCATTGACTAAAGAGTGAGCTGAGTAGAGGCCCTGCTTTATCTACTGCTGCATCCTTGCAATTTAAAACAGTACAAACAGCAAGCAAACAATAAATATTTGTTGAATGAGTCAACAAATTTTTAGGATGATGTTGCTAAGTTAAGTCTACCTTAAATGTCTCAGACCCAATGGGATGCTCATCCTCCACTGTCCTTGACCCTGTCATGCTGACAGCCGCCCCCCCAACACACATATACATACATAGTTTACATATGTAAACTAAATATACCAATTCTACTGATTCCCCAGCAACTCTTTTTGCTAATATATTTGTTTTAGTTATCTGTCTAAATTTGGGTTTTGGATGACCAATTCTCTTTCTCATAAGTTTCCCCCTTGTAAATATGTATACATTTTAGATATTTTATCCATTCAACAAGGCATTCTTGAGTCCCGGCCATGCACCAGAAATTGTACTTGTTCAGTAGACACAAATTTAAATAAATCACAATGGTTTTCCAATAGATAGATGTTCTTAGAGATGATGTGATGAGAGACATTTAAAGAAATAATGACAATTCAGTGTGTCACATTCTATAATAAAGGGATGTCAAAATGTGTATTTAATGAACATTGGTTATTAAAAATTGATAGTTTTAATTATGATGCTCACCACTGCTAGTGTTTCATAAACATTTATCAGTCAAACAAATATTAATAGAGCATTTATTTTAAAATTTATGGAGCAAAGTATAATAAAACAATTCAAATTCCAAAATGAATCATTCACTTCGAAATATGTTCTTAGGTGGCATTTAATTTATATTCTAAGTGAAAAAATATAACATTTAAAAATTTGAACAAAAAATTTCAAAACTATCAAGTTTTGGAGTTTTTATATGTACATTATTTTATTTCTTTCTAGTTCTTAATTATAAAAGAGATTTATTTTGATAACTGTCTATAAAACAAAAAACAAAGTAAGGCAAAGTTTAACAAGTAAGTTAATAATGAATTTATGATGAGATCTGAATTAATTAAAATCGATTTCTTTAGTTTTCTAGATTGGTAGGAACAATCATTATTTCTACATATTTAATGGAGATGACAGATTAAAAGTTTTCCTTCTCTACATATCCTATCATTGACTACATTAAAATCGCAAAGTTAGAGGGCAATAATCACCAAATGGAAAGTTATAGAAAATTATGAGGAAAGAAAATTTTGACTGTTAAAAACAAGTTTTGTTACTTATATTATAAAAATGTCTAATACTGTTAGTCACTGTCATTATGACTGAATACTAGTCATTGGGAAAATTTGTACAAACTGCTCAACAAGCACTACGATTAAGTCACAGAAAATGTACAATACCAAATTGTATTTCAAATGTGTCTGGTACCTTTCAAGTGAATAGATTATATACCACGCCTTGGGGCTAAATAAACTAAATACCAGAGGTCTTCAATATATTCTCAGATGCTTTGACATGTGGCTGTTACATCATCTGCCTTCAAGGTGGAAGTGAGAGGCTTAGGGAGAGCTTTGAGTCATGTAATTATAGGAGTCATGTGCCACTTTGCAGGTCAGAAAAGCAATGTGAAGTGTCTCCTGCTGTCCTGTAGATCAGAGGTCATTTGATGCTTTCATAATTTTAGCTTTAAAAAAGTGCCTGCCATTAGAATCCAGAGTTTATACTTTTCAATCCACTGACAACCAATGGGCTAAAATATGTGAGGACATTTATCAAATTTAGCATGATCCCAGAGTGACCCCTTTTAAGGAAGCTTTCTTCAAGGCATTTATAACAAAGGTCATTATCAAATTACCTATGACTCAGGGTATTATATCAATATTGAACTTCTGGAAAATTCTGAAGACTTGGGGGCAGAGGTTGTGTCCTCCATGTGCTCATTAAACAAAGGTACAGTAACCCCTCTCCAACTACCCCTTTATCTGGCACACAACTGCACCGTTTTCTCTCACCTCTCCTTCAGTGAGCTGCAACAAATGCCATTGTGCTGGCAGGACCAGTGAGCCAAAAATGAACTCTCTGACCATGGAAAAATAGAAAAACAAAAAGGTCCATTGGCTTGCCTATATCCAAATATTTTTCTCCAGTGGTTAAATTCTAAAATTGCATGGGCGTCTGCATCTCACCTGAGGTTTTCCCCCTGTAGGGTTGCAAAGCAGGAGTCATCAACTTCCTCCTCCTCCAAACTAAACACACACACACACACACACACACACACACACACAACTCCTGTCACTTCTCTCTTCTTGAGTGATCTTTCCCTTTCTCCCATTCTAGTTTTATTCCATTGGCTCTTCCTATGGAGAGGAGAAATTCTCTGATAAACTAACTCAGAAAAAAGAGATCTTAACATTGCTTAAAGCTATTCATATTTGCATTTTAAAAGAGTATCTAAAAATAGTTAAATATTTTTTTCACAAAGGTTAGCAAAGAATATGAATGACTATCTCATGCATTGAGAATTTATTCAAAAAATTTTATTGAATGCACATTCTGTCCAAATATTGAAAGACACTGAGGATACAGCAGTGAGCTAAAAAGACACACTCTTTGCCCCCACAAAGCTTATAGTCTAAAATGGGTTATAGGGGCGCCTGTGTGGCTCATTCAGTTGAGCGTCCGACTTCGGCTCAGGTCATGATCTCACAATCTGTGAGTTCAAGCCCCGCGTCCGGCTCTGTGCTGACAGCTCAGAGCCTGGAGCCTGCTTCAGATTCTGTGTCTCCCTCTCTCTCTGCCCCTCCCCTGCTCATGCTCTGTCTCTCTCTGTCTCAAAAATGAATAAAAACATTTTAAAAAATGGGTTATAGAAATTTATCACAAAACCACCCGCTACAAATGAAACAAGAGCTACAATAGACAGTGTTTATAGTGCTATGGGGCTGAATCAGGTAGAATGTGAAAGCCTACCCTAAAATGGGAAGTCTGAGATGAAGTAAGATTAAGGAGATAAGTGAATAAAAATGCTTGTAACCCATGGACTTGAAGAAAGGCATTTATGGTGAATTTCAGAGCAAGAGAGAGCTTTGTATATGATATCAGACACCAAATCAGGCAGGATCTCCCTAGCTAGGATGGCCTTGTAGGTTAATCATCCAAACCAAGGCCCTTTTGAAAGTGAAATGAGTGCCTATGAATAACAACAGGCATAATCGGGTTGTTGGGGTAACTGTCATCCTATTTGTAGGCCGTCTTAAAGTATTTGGCTTTATCCTAAAGAAAATGAAGAGTCCCTGAATTTTTTGTAGCTGAAAGAAAACAACTCTGAACTTAAATGACACTCTGCCTGCATTGTGAAGAATGGGTGGAAGGCGGACTATTTTGGTTGCCACATAAGATACAATGACAGTTTGGGGGTATTACAGGTGGTAAGAAGTGGTATCAATGGAGAAAAAAGTAACCAGGATAACTCCTAGTCTCTTATCTTATAAGTGGATAGATGGCAATAACATTTATTCAATAGGAGACAGAAAAATAGCTTTAGGCTGGAGTCATGGATGGAAAAAGGATGCCTAGTTCCGCTTACAGTCCTACAGAATTTAGAATGTGTTTGAGAGAAAAAAATCATGTAAAATGAGCTAAAAATAAATGTTTCACAGATGAGAAATCAGAATAGGAGATATAAATCTCTGAGTCACTTGCATATCAATGGCAATTGAAGCTTGCACATGGATATTGCCTAGCAAGAGTTTGTAAGATAGGAAAGAGGAGGCTTAAGGTACTTACTCCAGCTTGAAAATGGGTGGTTACAGGATAATGAAAACTGCAGAGGCTATAAACAAGTTCCCTGAATCATACAGTAAAAGTAAGAGAGGAAACAACAGTAATGAAAAATGGCATAGGTCAAATAAGGTGAGGGCTGTAAAGTGTTACTGCATATCAAAACAGAGGACTAAAGCATGGATTGGTAGCAGGTTATCCCAGTTAGAATCCCCTCCCCTTCATTTACTGTTTGATCCTAGAGTAAGCTACATAAACTCTCTTTGCCTCAATTTTTTCATTTGTAAAATGGAAGTAAATATAACCTTGATACTCAAAGGGATGTTTTGAGTAGTGCTTATCAAAGTGTGCTCTGTGGACATGAGGGGATTCTACAGACCCTTTCAGGAGACTTGTGAGATTAAAACCACTTTCATGTGCTGATTTTTTCACTGTATTAGCTTGTACAAACCAAGGTAGTAGCACTAAAATGTATTATGATTCTATTCTCCACAACCCATTTGCAGTTAAAAAAAAAAGCCAATTTCTTTTAATAATGTTATTGACAAACCACTAAAAAATATTAATTTTATTTCATTTTGATCTTTCATATTATATAACTAAATGTGTAAACACTGCCAAGATCTAGGTGTATCTGTGAGCCAACATTTGCCAAATGACTAATGCATGATGTTCCAAAATTCTACATGGGTAAAAATATCCATTCAATGTGAAAACACTCCAGTGGATTCAAATGTAACAGACTATCAAAAACTTACTGACATGATTTTAAAACTCAACATTGAAATAATCTTTAGGTTATTAAAATAGTACCACATTTTCCAACTAGATATTTAAATAAGGCTAGACTTTCTTCATATGCTTCCTATAAAACATATCAAACAGACTGAATGCAAGAGAAGATATGAGAATCTACCTTTTATTAAACTAGGCATTAAAAAGATTAGAAAAATATAAGACTGCTACTCTTTTCACTACATTGTTTTTGTATTGGGAAATATTTTTATTCTTTATAAAAATGTTATTTATGTTAGCTTGCAATGGCTTTATCACTGTTGTTAAATTAATACATAAATATTGGGGCGCCTGGGTGGCTCAGTCGGTTGAGCGTCCGACTTCAGCTCAGGTCACGATCTCACGGTCCGTGAGTTCGAGCCCCGCGTCGGGCTCTGGGCTGACAGCTCAGAGCCTGGAGCCTGCTTCCGATTCTGTGTCTCCCTCTCTCTCTGCCCCTCCCCCGTTCATGCTCTGTCTCTCTCTGTCTCAAAAATAAATAAATGTTAAAAAAAATTAAAAAAAATACATAAATATTGATGTTTTCTCAATATTACTTTCAAATATGAAAAACATCAATAGAGAAAGCCCACACAAACAAAAAACCTGGAAATCTTTAATAATTTTAAGAGTATAAATTGTGTCTGATGAAAAAATTTGAGAATCACAGGTTTTGAGGATAAAATAAGGTAATTCTTATAAAGTATGAATTAATTCTCATAAAGTACTGAAAACAATGTCTCAAAATTCTATGTAAGGAGTAATAGACAGAGATAGGCAAATAGATGATAGAAAAGGAAATGATAGAAATATTTAAAAAGTGGATGATCATCAGATAGATGATAGGGAGATAGATAAATACATGCATGCATACATACATACACAATCATTGGTTAAACTAACTGGAGGGTTTGGGGTGAATACTGAGGATATAAACTGGATTCAAATATATAGAGGAGAGAAGGAGATATTTTGGAAACAGAAATATCACCTATAGGCAAAGAAATTTTGTCTCCTCCAGAGTTTCATTTTGTATGAAAATACTAATCTGTAACTTTATTTACTATTATGTATATGTGACCTTATGCCTTTTGCAAGAACAGGAGAAAAAAATCAATGAAAGAAAAAACAAAGGCTTGATAGAGCAGTGTAATTGAGACAGAAACTTCAATCAGAATTCTGTAAGATCAGTTAGTACTTCAGAAAAAGAAAAACACAGTAAGAAAACAGAATATACACACTTTATTTTAAAATAAAGTCTCCTAATCTGATTTTGTCTGTGAGAGAAATCTGCTTCTTCTCTTTATCCTAACAGAGTCTTTGAATATTTCTGCTATCTATAGCTAAAAAGAAAGTCACATAGACAAAAAGCCTTTCTCATATCTATAAGTCAAAAGTTGATCTGAAAATCCATCAGTAGATTCTAAAGAAATGTGAAAACCTGTGAAAAGTAGATGGCTCACAGTTCATGATAAATGCATTTATGGGGGCAGTAGGTGACACATAAATTACGTATTTGGCAGCCTGGAACTTTAACATGCCCATCTCTTCAAAGGAGTAGGGGTGAGGAAAGGAAGTCATTAGTCCTTTGAGAATCTGGCCAAAAGTGGACACTTATCTCAGAAAAACATGCATAGACACCATTTTTTAACCTACAGTTTCAAGGGACTATCCACCCTACCTAACGACTATCTATGGACCTTCTAAAAGTTGACAGATCCCAAGTTTGGAAATACTAGAATCAGGGAAAATAAATTAGGAGCAAAACAGCACTTCCTAGCGTCACTCTCCATTAAGTTCCTCTAGCTTTTTAATAGACTATCAGCAGTCTTCTGAGTGCCTAGCATACAAATGAGGCTTAATAAAGGACTAAAACTGTAGTCATGGAAAAAAGCACTTGTTTGACGCGGCTCTCTCACTTCACATAAGTGGAAATTAAAATCTAGAGACATTATAAGTTTTACACAAGAGTTAGAAAATCAATCAGAGAACTAGCTCACCCTTCTCACACTCTAATCACTTCTCCCAAACTCTCCTGAAAACAAAGAGTTAACATCTGCTCAACCTGTATAGAATATTAGTGTCCCTACACTGTCAGATTCCAAATCTAGGAATGTACATTATCAAAACTGGAAGATTATATAGTAAGGGAAGGGAGATACTTTATCTCAGGAAACTAAGAACACAAAAGTAGAAAAAAGTTGGTGAGGTATAATTAAACAGCACTAACAGCATTCACAAGGTGTAAAAAACAACATTTTAGGAATGCACCATACACAGTGGTCATGCATAATTGGTTGGATCAGTTATTCACAATTGTAACCATTTGATTATAAAATGCCTTTGTATTAGCCAAAGCTGTGGAAGGAGAGAGGTGTATCAAAAGGGGTTATGGAGGAGAATTTACCTAAGGGACTATTTACAGATGTGTGGGTAGTTTTTAAGGTAAACCAAGAAGGAATGGTTCAGAATACCAGGACTTGGGACATGGAGAGCTATTGCACCCTTTAGGACTGAAGGAGCATCCACCACTATTTAAAAATTAAATGGAGTAGGGTGGGAGCCATGAGATGAAATGTCCCTACCTCACTCTCCTTTCACCTTCCATTTTCCTGCCAGTGCCTTGCTTGGCCAAACCAGAAGCCAGAGGGCAAGTGTACCTACTGATGCAATTCAAAATGATAACTTCTTGAAGCATAGGACAAGGTGGAGAATGATGGGTATGGTGGAATAAATGGAGAATACCTGGAAAATCTCTGGAACACACTGTTGGCTCTCCACAAGCTGAAGGGAACTCAGAGCCATTCTTTGAGCACCCACCAAGTTTTAGGCACAAGACCACTTGTTTCTAGATCTCATATTTCTAAGGGGAACCACTAGCAGAAGGAGCATTTGGTTCTAATATTCAACATACACTAATGCAGTGTTTGAAATAACCTTTAGCTAATGGGCTGTGGAAAGGAAGAGTGTCCTTAGTGTCCCAAGAGATGCTCTACATAATAGAACTGATGAATAAAGTAACTGATTGTGGGGGGAGGGGAAGGGTCTACCCTCCAAATTATTGCTACAAATTATTGCTCTTTACTTCTCAAAGGGGCTGTATGGTTATTGACCAGGAGCTCCTTAAAGCAGCTTTATACATAGGATGCTGGGACTGCAAGACTAATAAGGGAAAGCCTATAGAAGCAGCTGGCAGAAATATAACCCCCAGCTCTGCCAGCGAAGAAGTTTGCCGTAGAAGGACCCAATAACCTATGGTAGCCTATCACAGCTAAGATAAAAGATGTAATGCAAGCAGCCATCTTACTCTGTGCTGAGCCTATTAAAGGCCTTAAGCCCACAGGACATTGAGCGTATCCCTATTCCTTCCACCTCCACCCCATTTTAGAGGGAACACAATAAATTGGAAAAAGAATGTAATCTTTTCTGTGTGAATATCTCAGGCCAGATGACAAAAGCTATCTAAATGTCTCTTTGGACAAAGAGGATAAATATTAGCCTGTTAATGATTTGGAAATCCATATGGATACTAAAGTCAACCTTCAGATTTCCAGTAGTAAGAGGTGCCTGAGAGAGGTTTATATTTCATTTCACTTTATAGTCCTGACCTTAGTCAAAATAAATTTTGATATTCAAACTGAAGCATAATCCCTCATTGCTATTCTTACTTTAAACTTGAATAACCTCGGTAAATTGTGCAGACAGGTGCTTAATGAAGCCTATATTTATAAAACAATATTTTTCTTCACAGGACTATGGACTCTAATACATCTTTTCTAACTGGAATCAAGTTTCCTGATCAGAGCTACTCTGGCCTTCTCCAAGCCATATGTTCAGAGTATGTGGAATCAATCCACTGTGCCAGCTGTGTTCTCATTATGTAAAATACACTACAGTTTGGACAGCATGGTTGACACAGATTATTCCAGTTTGGCAGAAGTATGACAACAAATGTGTATGTGTAAACACGTAAGGTGAAATTGAAGACTGGGCGAGCCAGCCTAAGGTGAAGTCATTCAAACTTTGTTCATTTTCAGAACAAAGACTATATTACTCACTGTAAATACACTTACTTCAAAAAAATGTAGTAGCAAATGTTGCTTTTACCTCATGTGACCATCAATGGAAAGCATGATAATCTTGGGAAGTTATGTAAGTGGATATATAGCACAATATAGTCTTGCCTAGCTATACTGAAGATATGGCAAAAATCAAGGGAAAAATTCTCACATTGTTCTGAGATAGAAACAATTTGTTTCAAAAGCCAGTGTGTTAAATTTTAAAAGATCTGCTAAGTAGATCTTATTAATGTTTAAAATTATTCTTCAACTTCCTTACAAATTATTATGTGCTCCTTCCCCATTGCCATCAAGTGCAGCATGTGGTTCTGTCCTTGCTCTACTGAATTCAGGCATGAACATGGGATTTGTTTAAGCTGATGAAGTGCCACTTCTGAGTAAAAGTTGTAAGAACCAGCATGTGAGTTGTTAGGTTTCTTTTGTCTTTCAGGAACAACCAGAGGTAATTTTCTAGATAGACGCTGACCCATCAGCCTGAGTCTTGGAATGAACAGGATAGAGCAGAACAGTAACTGACCAGAGATGGATGGAAAAAAGAGATGTTTTGTTGTAAACCACTTAGATTTTCAGGTTGTTACCTCAGCATAATCTAACCTATCCTGTCTAATGTAATAATGTATTGAAAAAGTCATTTAAAAGAATGTTTTAATCCTTCCCTCCCCCTTGCTGATGAGATTTTAAATACTCTGTGTTCTTTTTGGTGTTTCCAAACTAGGGGATGAATCCAATAAAAACTTCTAAAAGAAATTACCCTCACTCTAAAAACATTTAAAATAATTCATCCAGGGAAAATTACATTAAATGAGCTATGGTTTTGTTGTTTATGCTCCTTATCCTTGCAAGCAATTTCTTATGAAGCAGCTATGAAACGTTTACAAAATAGCTAAGTATAAGAATAAGATGCCAGTCATCCTTAGTGTCACTTAGCACCAGAAGCCTAAGGATTATATAAAGGTCAGAGTCAAATAAATGCTAAGGAGCCAACAGATTTAAATTCAGCTTTAAATTCTGGTCAGTGATTAGACTCTAGTTTTGAGAAGAACTGAGCAATCTAAAGTCAGGGATTATTTACTCGACTCTAGAGGAAGTGAAATAGCCAAAGCAAATTCAGATAGAAAAAAAGCAAGTTTCTAATCAACTAGAAACTAATATGATTACATATATATTACTTAAGGCCTTCTTTCAGACATATCAAAGGTAAAGAAAGTCTTGTAGGAAGCATAAAGAATGTACACTGGAGTCAGATACAAATGGGCCTAAAGTCCATCTTGCCCTCTGACAAACCACATGACCTCAAACAAGTTATTCAATTTCTCTGTTTCCTCTTCAGTGAAATGGGACTACCAGCTACTCATAGGTTTGGTATAAATATTAAATCATGTGTGAAATGCAGCTATGAAAAAAATGAATATAATAATATATGAGCTCACTTTATATTTATTTATATTTATGGATCTAAATGTATATTTTGTTAATAATATTTACTGAACCCTTTTATACAATATAACAGTTATGTCACTCCTTTTGTTCCAGGCTCTGTTCTAGGTCATTGGTATATGTAAGTGAACAGACAAAACTACCTAAACATGTGCAGCAAGGGGTAATTTTCTAGATAGAGGCTGACCCATCAGCCTGAGTCTTGGAATGAATAGGATAGAGCAGAACACTAACTGACCAGAGATGGGTGGAAAAAAGAAATGTTTTGTTGTAAACCACTTAGATTTCCAGGTTGTTACCTCAGCATAATCCAACTTATCCTGTCTAATGTAATAATGTATTGAAATTTTACTGAAATGCCCCTGGGGAAAAGACAGAACTAATAGGAAAAAAGAGTATGATAGGTGCTAAGAAATCCCATGAGGAAAAAAAAAAATAGAGCGAGGTGGAGAGTAAAGAGTGGGGTGTGGTACGTGTTACAAATTTAAATAGGATGGTTATGTAGGCCTCACTGAGAAGATGACCTTAAAGCAAAAATTTGAAAAGATAACAGGTAAATGTGGTAATAAAGTGCATTCTAGAAATACATTCCAGAATACATTCAATACAGTACATTATTTAGCATTTGTAGAAGGCTAAGTATTTGTTCATAGATGGGATGAAGAACCTGTGATTCATCTAGCCTTAAAAATGTTCTTTCACAGGGGTAAGCTCCCAAAATACTGAGCAGCAGTCTGTAGACGTACCTCATGGCAGCCTAGAGAGAGGAAATGATATGCTCAGTTAATCTTTAATATATAATTTCCTTATTGCAGGGAGATGGCAGAATGCAGTAAATAGTTCCAGAGAAGTACACTCTGGAGCTTAATGCCTTTTTAGGAGGATGCATGGTGTCAGTTTATTTGAGGCAATATATAAAGAAGCAATTGTGTAACTGTGTAAGGGAAAATCCTACATGTCCAACATTATGAAAGTCTAAAAATCCAGAAAACAACACACATCTGAGAGAAAAAGTGAAAGTAAACATGGCCTCTGAACTTCATTAGGCAGTTTTCCTTTATCCTTCAGTAGTCACATTAAACCATAGTGGGTCCCAGACTGAATTTCAAATTTACTATATCCCAAGAGCTGATCTAGTCCCAAGGGAAAGAAAAAAAAAAAAAAAAAAAAAGACTGAACATTTCCCAAAGCAGGTTCCCCAACCCACCATAGCCCACCTTAAACCTCACACTTCTCTTAGTGCTGAAATAGCCAACTACTTTGTTCCACCCGTTCCATTCCTCTCACCACTTGAAAAAATAAAATGGCTCAAGGATTTGGTGACCCCTTGGTAAGGGAGAAATTCACAGGCTGTATATTTGCATTCTTTCATCTGAAATATCTGGCTCAACATAACCAGGGGGAAGTCAGTTAAGGTGGTACTTCACAGGCTAGAAGGAACAGGCAGTGTAACACTCAAAATTGATTTGCCCCCAGGGGATCTAACTCTTCTGCAATGCTCATTAAAAACTTAACTTAAAATTTTAAAGGGTTTATAAAACCCTTTTAAAAACATTTTCCAGTCTGACCTCACTCCAACTGACTGTCCTGCTTAGTTAAGCTTACTGTGGAAGGAATGGAATATTTTTGCTGGGTTGCAAATGATTGTGTAGACAAAGGGAATAGTTAAAATGCTTTTACTTGTGATAAAATCGATTGAACAAGCATAGAGGTTCCAAATCTCCCTAATTAAGCTCTGAAATGGCTTCTGCATTCTTTTTTGAAACCAAGGGGAATTCCCTTGAAATGAACAAATATTTTATGTGGTTAAGTATTCATTAAAATGAGCAATAGGGAATGAGCACAGTATCCAATATCAAGAGGAAAACTGTAAAATGGAAAAAGATAGATAAATAAATTAATAATCTAGGATTTTGGCAGCCTGACCAAATTGTCACCTGTTGTTCTTGTTTTTCCAATTATTCTTCCTGTAATTTACTCAGCTGTGCCTATAATTCTCAAATGCGCACCAAGTTAACACAGGAGTTAAAGTTATTAAGGTCAGGCTGTTTCTTTTACTTACAACAACCTGAATAAAAAATAATACACATTTCTTCTTTTATAAAAATTTCAAAAAACAAGAGACTTAGCACTTTCTAAAAACAGAAAAGTAAATATCCATGCAACTGATTTGTACATTATGAAAGGTACTGTTCAGTATTTTGTTGTCTTTTTTTTCTGGTTCAAAAGCATTAAAGTTAGTAATTCAATTCAAATGGTGGCAATTTATTTGCTGATATTAATTCATGGTTTTAAAAAGGATGCTTAATGTAAATGAAAACACAGGTTTGGCTAAAAGGATGTTTTATAGACAAGATGCTCTAAAGGGGAATTTACTTGTTATTCTTCACCTAATTTTTATTCAAACATAAAATTATTTTACAGTGTATGATTTAGCTATAGGAATGGAAGCCTGGGAAGATGGCAGAATAGAAGATTCCTAAGCTCACCTCATTCCATGGATATTATTACCTATATAACAGCTGTATCAGTACAACTAAACCAGAAAACTTCCCAAAGACTGGCAGAACAGACTCTTCACAGTTAACCACCAAGAGGAGGCCACATCTAAAAGGGTAGGAGGGGGAGATGTGGTCAAAACCCAAAATCCCAGGGAGACTAAGCACAAATGGGAGGAATACCACAAACATGGAAAAGGGAGAGGAAAAGACCCCACAGCAGGCATCCCAGACATGGGGAACCTGAACTGGGAAACAAGTTCCTCTCATATTTGGCTTTGAAAACCAGTAGAGCTTAACTTTGCCAGGTTTTACAATCAATGGGGCTTAACTCATGTACTTCAAAGATCAGTTGGCTCAGGTCTGGGAAGTCAGAGGGCAATAGGAAATTGAGTCACCACCCTTAAAGAGATCACATAACAAACAACTCCACATAGAAGAAGCAGTTTGAAAAGTGCCTGTGCTTTATGGGAACATTTATTTACTAATCTCAGAATGTGCAGTGGAGGGGTAGGGATCTTTAGGAGAATTCTCCAAAAACAAAAGAGTTGATAGGCATCATTTCTCTCCCTCCATCCCCAGCCTAGATAGTCTGACATCTTTGGAAACCAGAACAAATACTCTCCACCAGGTTTGTTAACACCCACACTCTGCCCAGGCAGACCTACCCCATCTAACCTGCCCCACTCAGCAAGAGTCCCTCCAAAGTGGTTCCTGACACTTCTCTTTCTGCAAGAAGCCCTGATAGCGACCAGCACCACTCCGAAGTGACCTCTGTCCTGGGGAGAGTGGCAGATAACCAAAGACACGAGTACCACTGCAGCTGGAACAGTGGGCTGCGGACAGACATTTGATCTGACTGTTGGTCCCATTCACCATCAAAAACCACACAAGGGGCAGCACAAAGAAATAAATTCTTAGAAACATATAAATTGAATATGTTTGGTATGAATCAATACCAAAATCGAAGCATGAAGAAATACAAAATTCGAACAGACTGATTATCAGCAATGAAATTAAATCAGTAATAAAAAATAAATAAATAAATAAATAAACCTCCCAACAAACAAAAGTCCAGGACCAGCTGTTTCATAGATGAACGCAACCACACATTTAAAGAATAAATACCTACTCTTCTCAAACTATTCCAAAAAATGTGAAAGATTCAAAATTCAGTCTATGAGGCCAGCATCACCTTGATAAAGACATAATACAACACAAATACATAATACAACAACAACAACAACAACAATAACAAACCACTACAGGCTTATTTCTCTAATGAGAAAGGCAGTCTCCTCAATGGGAGAAGATATTTGTAAATGACATATCTAATAAGGGGTTAATATCCAAAATATATAAAGAACTTAATATATAACTCAACACCAAATAAACAAAAAAAAAATCCAATTCAAAAATGGGCAGAGGACATGAGTAAACATTTTTACAAATAAGACATACAGATGCCAAACAGACATATGAAAACATGCTCAACATAACTCATCATCAGGGAAATGAAAATCAAAACCACAATGAGATACTACCTCGCATCTGTCAGAATGGCTAAAATCATAAAGACAAGAAATAACAAGTGTTGGTGAAGATGTGGAGGAAAAGAAATCCTCTTAAACTGTTGGTAGGAATGCCAATTCATGTAGTCACTGTGGAAAACATGGACATTCCTCAAAAAATTAAAAATAGGGGTGCCTGGGTGGCTTAGTAAGTTAAGCATTTGATTCTTGGTTTTGGCTCAGGTCATGATCTCATGGTTGGTGAGTTTGAGCCCCATGTTTTGGGCTCTGTGCTGACAGTGCTGAGCCTACTTGGGATTCTCTCTCTTTCCGTCTCTCTCTGCCCCTTCCCAGCTTACACAGTGCTCTCTCTCTCTCAAAATAAATAGTCTTAAAAAAATTAAAAACAGGATTATCAAATGATCCATTAATTCTACTACTGGTTATCTAACCAAACAAAATGAAAACACTAATTCAAAAAAGATATATGCACCTCTGTGTTTACTGCAGCATTATTTACAACAGACAAGATATGAAAGCAACCCAAGTGTCCACTGATAGATGAATCAATAAAGAAGAGTGTTATATAAAATGAAATATTCCTCAGCCATAAAAAGAATAAATCTTGCCATTGGCAATAGCATGAATGAATGCAGAGAGTATAATGCTAAGTGAAATAAGTCAGAGAAAGAAAAACTCCACGATTTCATTCAAATGTACAATTTAAGAAACAAAATAAGCTAAGAAAAAAGAGACCAAAACAAACAAATGAACAAACAAAACACTCTTGAACATAGAGAACAAACTGGTGGCTACCAGAGGGGATGTGGGTGGGAGGGATAAGTGAAATAGGTGAAGGGGATTAAGAGTACACTTATTGTGACCAGCACTAAATAACATATAGAACTGTTAAATCATTATGTTGTACGCCTAAAACTAATATAACACTGTATGTTGATTATATTTGAATAAAAATATAAATAAAAAATAAAAAATAAAAAATAAATAAATAAATAAAAAATAAAAAGATTTTTCAAAAAATAAAATAAAAATGAATACAATTAAGATATATATAGCCATTAAATACTAAAAAAAGAATTATACACACATTCTCAATAGCGTATCAATTGAAGTATACTGTAAACAACATTTCCTCACCAAATATAATACACACACACACACACACACACACACACAAAACACACATTCACACTTACATACTTTGTATAGATGTGACTATTAAAGTAATAAATCTTGGCATTGTAGTATTGCATAAGGAACAAGCCAATTCAAATTTCACTGCCTGCCATATATAGCATGCAGAGCACTATTTCAACCTGAGTACTATTTGTTTAACTCAGATGCTTACACTTTATCTTCTCTTTGGAATCTGTAGTGATAAAAGGCAGAAGTTGTCTGTAGTGATGCCCTCTTGATTAAGCTAGCACCTGGAAGGTATTCACATTCCTACTGGAGGGCAAATAAATATTTCAGTGGACTAAAACTTATGCTAAAAAGGAAAAATGTGTTACATTTTTGCCGTCTCTGAAGTCAGGAAGCTAAACATACAAGTTCGTACAAAAGAAAGATCATGTTTAATAAGCATTATTTACTCTCATTGAAAATAGAGGCATTGTATGTACATCTGATCAAGTTTTCCATTACCAAACCATCTAAACAAAAACTAAAGCAATCTATTTGGGATGAAAGTTCTTATTTGCTATACACCATGTTCCTAGCCCTCTTTTTATTCTATTTTTTCACAATGTTCTATATTCTATTTCATCAAGCTTCTTCCTAGGAGTCTTGGTAATGTCTGATAGCAGTCATTAACTAAATACCGATAATTTAAGTCAGGAGGCTGAAAGAAAGTTTTTCTTTCGAGGATACAGTTTTCAACAAAAAGAGTAGACAGAAAGACTGAAATTTTGAAAGATGTGTCCCACAAAAAATACATCAATTTTGAAAATTTCTGTCATAACACCTGTTGGAAGCAAAACTACATCTACTCCCAGTCCTGGAGCACAGTATACAGAAGATGCAAACCTATGCCAGACAGAGTGGCTTGGCCAGCAGGAACTGTCTGAACTGTGGCAAAAGTATATTCTTAGCATTTTTTGTTACAGATTTTAAAAGCACACAATCACCCGCAGGAAGAAAAGTTCACAGTTCAATTCCTCATATAAATTAAGCAGAAATATCTGTATAAACTGGCTTCAAAAGCATGATAATTGTTTCTCTAGCTTTTGTCCCTCAAGAGGTACATAGAATACAGAGTGATTTAATTCAATATATGTTAACTTCTTGAAAATATAGAATATTTGAACATGAGTAGTGTTTGTTTAGTTCAGATACATGATTCTGAAATGTGTGAATCAGAAGACAAATGAATATGGAAATCAGCAATAATCAAGATTTCATTTGACCAAGAGACAGTCCTGTAACATACAAATGTGCATTTAGTGTCGCCTTCTGCCCCACGAGCTAGTCTCCATGAGTTAGGACACTAATTTTATATGTGGTATATGTGGCAGAGATTGTTTTTGCCTGGGGACTAAGCACCACCGATACTTGCTGGTCAGTGAGAGGAACTTTAGCACTAACGGTGCTTCTTCCAGAGAAGAGTAGTATATGGAAATTACAGAAGTTGGTCTGAGTGCTGGGTTAAAATGCCAATGGATAGAAAAATGGATGACCTTCAACACAGAAGAGGTGGTTTTAGACAAGGCAAGCAGGGCAGTGGGGACAGGGAGATAATTATTTATGATTATTTGCTATTCGCAAAAGGAAAGTACTCATAAGGTAACTATCTACAGACGGAAACAGAAACGTCTACTTCCAATTTTACTTTCTCATTTGTTTCTCATCATATAGTTTGACAAACCCATAGTTAAATACATCTAAAAATATTACTAAAATATCTTTGGACCCTATATTCCATTCCAGTATTATTCATTATATATATATATATATATATATATATATATATATACACATATATATATACACATATATATATACTATATATTATTCATTTTATATATATATATATACACTATATATATAGTATCATTAATTTTTATAGGAGTTTAGAACTTTATGCAGAATGGATATCATCATGCATAAAGATCTAAACTCCTTCTATAAAAATTAATGATATTCTATTAGTGATTACCCTTTCTTCCATTTTTTTCAAATAAACTACAAATAAAATGTAAATATAATTCATAACAGAGAAATGTTAAAGGCACAACACAATTATAGTCACACAGTCTATCAGAGAAATGTAAATACTGCACAAGTAATTCACTTTCTGCCATGTGTTGTGTGGTATTCGTCCACAGTACAGAAAACATCTGCCTCCACGTGTATATGACAGAAGACATGTAAAATAATAAACAAGTCCCTATACAAAAGAGTTGAAGTGCATCATGACAATGGGTTGGTTCAATATAAGGCCACGCATACTTGGGTGGTAATTTGCATGTTAAAATGAAATGTGTATGCAATTCTCTCTAGTGCTCTTAATCAAACTAAAGCATTGATTGTTCTTCTTTCTTTCTTTTATAATGTTTATTTATTTATTTATTTTGAGAGAGAGAAAGAGAGAGAAAGAGAGAATAAGTGGGGGAGGGGCAGAGAGAGAGAGGGAGAGAGAAAATCCCAAGCAGGCTCCGTGCTGTCAGCACAGAGCCCAACATGGGGCTCGATCTCACAAAACATGAGATCATGACCTGAGCTGAAATCAAGAGTCAGCCGCTTAACCAACTGAGACACCCAGGCACCCTAAGCATTGATTGTTCTAATAAATCTACTTTGGAAAGAGTCCAGTAGTGACACTCTTTGTCAATGGCTTGTTTCATCCTGCATTTCAAACAGATCTAAAGATAAGAACCAGAAAATAATGTTAATAAGTTAAAATTTGCCACTGCTAGCTGTATTCCTATCCATTGCTTCAGAATGAAGTGATTGTGGAAGGAATGGATAGTTTAAAATGAGACCTGAGGATATTGTTAGTAGCGTTGTATGGTGCCAGATGGTAGCTACACTTGTGGTGAGCATAGTATAAAATGTAAACTTACCGAATCACTATGCTGTACACCTGAAACTCATGTAACATATGTGTCAACTATACTTCAATAAAAAAAAAATTAGACCGGAAAAAAGAAAACAAGGGCACTCTAGGTTACCATAGAACCTCTGATTCTCAAGCTTGATGTTATTTATGCTTGGAAAATACATGTCACATTACTAAATATATATTCCTCTGCTAACATTTGTGACTATTCTTTCCATCCAATTCAGAGCTATCATTACCAGGCACAATCCCCTCTTGGTGCCAAGGCAGTCGGCTTACTTGGAATTCTTCAATTAAGCATCTTAATTGGACCTACAAGGGCACTGGAATTTAAAACATGAAAGCAATAAACCATTTGGGAATTAAAATCTCAAAATAACATTTTACCTAATTATTATCCATATTTCATTCGGAAAGTTACATTCAGGATGCTATTGCATCAATCTGCATGGTTTACAGAAACACACTTCAGAGGTGCCTAAAAGGCTCTTTATCCTTTAAAGTGTCAGTTCAGGGTTTTCCATTTCCCCAGATAATTGATGCTAGTCCAATGTCCTTTAAAAGTGCACAGGAAACAACTCCTTTTTTACATGAGGTCATAGGTGAATCTAAATGTCATAAGCTGATTTCCCCATTGATCAATTAAGGCACTGTACTTGACCCATTAAAAACATATATATGCATAATATTAACTTTCCAATATAATTTACATAATAAATACATTGTAATACTTTAAATTCTATCCACTTTTTAGTATTTTACATAGATGACATTGCTGAACAGACTGCTTCAGAGCAAATATTTGTTGAAGTATTTGTCAGGCTAATAATGTACTTTCATTTTTGAGAAACTCCTGTCCATACACTTATGTATCAACATACTATTGCCCACATGTATTTTTTACATCATATTATATTCTACTTTTCTCCAAAATTAATTAAGTCTGAATGCTTAATGTAAGAATTTCTGATTCATATTTTCTAATATGATTTTTAAAAGCCATACTTAATTTAAAGCCCTTCAAATTTGCAGCATTTCTTATTTTATCCTGACAAACAAAGAAATGGCAACACAAATGTAGGGGAGGAAGAAGTTTTCCTCAACCTTCTTAGAGTCCCTTGCTGGGGCTGAAAGTTAAACTGACAAAGAAGCTGACAAAATAAAAGGACACAAATGTATTTAAAATAAGTTTTATGGGACATGGGAGCCTTCATAAGGAAATGAAGACCCCAAGAAACAAACATGAGTATTTTTATGCCAGGTTTGATGAAGAGTAGACAGTCATGGAGAAATATGATAGATCAAGGAATATAAAGTGGAGAAACTTATTAGCAAGGAAAGTTTATTGGTATTCTCCTCAGCATCCTTTGTCTTCATAAGGATGCTCCTTTCCTTCTGGAATAGGGAAGGCATATCACATGAGGGTTTTCTAACCTATTTCAGAGAAGGTGGGAGAAAGGTCCTAGGGTGAACATACTGCTTCTGCTTGTTTTCTCCAACTCCTTCAGCTTAAAATATTCAGTGTGCTAAGTTGACATATTTGCGGGGAGAATATCCTGAATCCCATCACAAATCACAACTCAGATTGTAACTGCACACAATTCATTTTCATACACAGCATATTTCTAAAGTCAACTAGAATTTTTGAAGTAGTTATATACACAGGTGTGGACTAGATTGACCATATGATTTATTTTCTAATCCAGACTATTTTACAGTAAAAATCGGTGCTAATAATAGTTACACAGCTAGAAAAGTTGTAAACCAGGAAGGAAATAATAGTCACTCTGGGATGAGCAAATGGTTGATTGTGAAGCAAAATATTTGTTTGGTATGTGCAGAAACATTTCAAGTGGAATCGGCTTTTCAAGGGGAAATTATGAATTAAGAAAACTAAAAAGAGGCAAATCACTGCTTTTTCCAGCCTTTAGTATTTATGAAAGGGACATAAAATCAGAACTTTGTGTAAAATGATGAAGGCAATGATAGCATCTCTCATCACTCAGTTCATAATATACTTGCATTTTGAAACTATTTAAGGTAGGAAAGAAATCTTCATCCAATTGTTTCATCCTTTTATTTTTTGCGATTTTACAGGTGACACTGAGGGATACATCAAAACATCACAAACATGTTGACTGCATAATGTAACCACTAACTGTTCATTTCTCAGGTATATATAGATATTAGAAGATGATTTTGTTTAGAATCATAATTTTTGTAATATAAATAAATTAATAATTATTTCAAACTCGAAACCATTATTTTCTTGAGAAAAAAAAATGGGTCACAATTAGTAGAAAAGTATCTTTGTGTCCAAAGCAAATAACTAAAGTTCATAATACCTTATCTTTCTAGGATAAATAGAACACATAAAACAGTGCCCAGAACATCATAAATAAAAAACTGCTTTAAAAATCATACTAAAAAAAATGCTTTACACACCAAATACAACCAGTAAACATTGAATTTCCTAGAAATTAAGTATCTTTGGCAAAAGACTCCTGTTTCTATCTATCCATGAACACCTAAAAAAAAAAAAATAAAGTGGAATATTTAACTTAAAATATTTTCCCGGAAAAGGATTTCACTAAAATCTTGTTATGTTATCTAGAAAACCAGCATACCATGTATTAATGCACAAAACCTATTGAAATGACTGGCATGAACTGATGTGGTATAACATAGCTACTCACCCCACCATGCTTGGCAGCAGTCAGGCTGTGCCATGCAGTGCAATAGACATTTTGTCCGGCACATGCTTTAGCCACACTCTGATTCCTCTCCCGGCAGACTGTTGAATGAAAGTGTAAACTCATCATTTATATTACAGAGAACAAAGATAAACAGGGGGATCAGGAGCTTCACACCTCTCAAATTATCTATTATGTTGCAAATGCTCGTAATTTATGGTGGAGAAATGAAACTACAGTAAAATGACGTTTTGAAGGATGTTGCTTAACTATACTCAAATGCAATAAATGTAACCTTAATCTAGCAGATGAAGTAGTTCTCATAAGCATAGTATACTGCAGATGTTATATATATTTATGGCTCTGGCCCCATAAATTCATAATGATTTCCTTCTGGGTATTAAAGGCCAAAATATGATTTTTGACAGATTATATATTTTGAAACTCTTACTTTGATAGTTAATTTTAAGTGCAGTTATTTCTGCCATTCCTGAAGGAAAATACATGTAATAACCAGTAGGGCATGGTTTTCCCAAAGCATATAGTTACGCTTGCTTGAAGGAAGTCAGCCAGGCATTACCAACAAAAGTTAGCACTTCTGTTATGGCTGAAGTTATTCCCATATGTGGCATTTTCTAACTTTCATGATTATACTACCTTTTTTTCTTTTAAATCGGGGATCACCATTTTTAGGATATTTATCTTCTAATATCTACAGAAGAAATTAGCAGTGCACATAAAGTCTTTTCTTTAACAAAGTTTGATCAGTTTTTCTTAAGAAAAATATGATCTTTCTTTGCAACAAGTTTCATATTCTAAGCACCAATGAAATATGCACTGAAAACACAGGTAGTGTATTCTACTATCATGAAAACATAAGAGTAGTTTGTGAAAGATAAAACACAGAGGTACTGCAATATTCTATATTTCCTAAATATATTCCTGTCTGTCTACTGAAGTGGGTACTTCGGGTACATCCTGACTATAATTTAATCACTTTGGTAAATGAGTGCCACTTAGAGTAAATCTGATCATATTCTGTTCTGAAGTAAATCTGATCTTTTTATTTGCTGTCAGCTCCTTTTGAAAACAAATTTTCCCACTACAGTTCCTTAAAGTCACAATAATGCTTTACTGGGTTCTTCATGAGAGAAAACAAGCTAATTCAAATATGAGAATGACAGCTCATAACATAAAACCACAAGCATTTAAAACCTTTTGACTCACTTTTATGTAGTAACTAATTTTACGCGAATCACAGTTTTTTTCAAATGACTGAAGAGACTGTCATCAATTATTCTTTTTCTGTCTTTTTTTACTTTTAATTTTTAAAAGTTTCATGGGGCACCTGGGTGGCTCAGTTGGTTAAACGTCCGACTTCGGCTCAGGTCATGATCTCGCAGTTCATAAGTTCGTGCCCCATGTCAGGCTCTGTGCTGACAGCTCAGAGCCTTGAGCCTGCTTCAGATTCTGTGTTTCCCTCTCTCTCTCTGCCCACTCCCCCACTTGTACACTCTCTCTCTTTGTGTCTCAAAAACAAATAAACATTAAAAAAAATTTAATAAGAATAAAAATTTAAAAATTTACAATAATTTGGTAGTGTTACCAAATCTCCAGTCAGTGATCAAATTTCTTATTGTCTCATCAATGTCTTAATTAAAATTTTTTTCTTGCATGAGAATCCAAATAAAAATCCCTACATAGTTACTAGTTGGTATATGTTTAAGTCTTTTTCTTTTTAAAATGTATTTAATGCTATTGTTACTGGTGGCTTAAATTTACTAAACCTACTACTTTATTTTAAAACCACTTTATTGAGGTATGATTGACATACAAAAATATATACATATTCAAAGGATACAACTTTATGAGTTTGGAGATAAGTATACACCTGTGAAACAATCACCGCATCAATGTCATGAACATTTTTATCACTTCCAAAAGTTTCCTCCTGCCCTATTTATCAATATTTTGTGATAAGAACATTTAACATAAGACCTACTCTCTTAAAAGATTTTTAAGTATACACAACAGCACTGTTAACTATGGGCTCTATGCCATATAGATCTTTACCACTTATTCATTGTGTATAATTGAAACTTTGTACCCTTTGATTAATACTGTCTTGTTTCTCCTCCTCCCCAGCCCCAGAAACCAACAATCTCCTCTCTACTTCCAAATATGACTACTTTAGATTCCTCATATAAGTAGTGCTATGTAGTATTTGTCCTTCTGTGCGTGGCGTATTTCACTTAGCATAATGTTCTCCACATTCACGTACACTGTCACACATGGCAGCATTCCCTGCCATCTTTTGTAAAGCTGAATAATATTCCATTATGTTACATATACCACATTTTCTTTATCCACTCATCTAATGATGAACATTTAGGTAGTTTCCACCTCTTGGCTATTGTGAACAATGTTGCAATGAACATGGGAGTACAGATTCTGAGGTCTTTTTCAACCTTTAGATTTCGACTCCTTTAACATGCATATGCTCTCTCCTTGCAGTTTTATTTGTTGATGAAAGTAGATTCCTTGAACTACCCTATTTCCCATAGTGTGAATTTCGCCGACAGCATCTCTGTGGGTTCCTTAACACTTTTCTCTGTCATATTTCCCGTTAAATTGGAAATCGGATCTAAAAGCTTAATAAAACTCAGATTGAATCCTTTTGGCAAGAATACTCCATAAATGCTATTGTTAAGTATTCTTTAATAGTAGACATATTCACATAGCATTTTGACCATCATAGAAATGTGGTTAAAAGCATAGGCTCTGGAGACTAAATACATGGAAACTAATCCTGGTTTTGCCTTCGTGTAGTGGTGAAAACATTGCCAAATGAATTAATCAGTATCTCACTTCCTTCACCTATGAAATGGGGCTAACAAATATACCTAACAAGATTTCTGACAAGACTACATAAATAAATTAAGACAAAGCACCTCAAATAACACCTGGTACATAGTAAGTATTCAATATATTGTAGCTATTGTTACCTAGTAGCTGAAATTAATTATAAAGAGGAACATTCAGAAAACATTTGCAACAATTTTTATCCATACAGCAGCCAAATTGATAAGTCTAGTAAAGATGGATTTTCAATACCTAATATAAAACCAGAAATGTGAGTGGACTAAAAGGTCCAAAGATATCAGTGAACTGGTAATGAAAGATGCAGCCTTTTGATGGTAGGTCAATGATTAAACACCCCACAGGTTACTAGTGATTGAAAGAAATTGCTGCTCTCCAGTTCTGTTAAATGTATTATGTCCTTCCATATATACCATTCTTGGCTCAACCTCAGAAAATAACCACAAACATGATCAATTCACGTTTTATTCTTTCTTAAATATGCTTTGGTAGCATCAAACCAAGCAAAACAATTCTCTTAGCAAGGCAGAAGAAATAGGTTCATCTCTCACTATCCAGAGTAATAGTTTGTGAATCGTTTTACTCTTTTAGAAATAGGGCATAAATGTTTTGCACATTCAATCAGTAGTTTATAGAATTTTTAAGGGAGCAAAATCACTTAATATACATTTTTTAAATCACAATCTTGAGAATGGCTATTAACTAAGGATTTAGCAAACATTAAATTATAAAATCCATAAGATTGGAAAATGGTGAAGATTTGAAGTCAGATGAGCAATGGAAAATTTAGGCTGGGTATTTAAGGAAACTGCCTATTAGCAAGAACTATTAGATAATGGAATGGTACTTTTCTTAAGCTCCATAAATTTCAAAAGTAAATTGGAAAACATATTGGAAGAAAATGTTCCACCCCACCAGGGGAATAAATGAAATGGGCTTTTCATCTCCTGTTTCTATAAGCTGGTCTGCAAATTAGATGTATAAAATTTACCTACCCAAACTATGAACACGATAAGTTCAATATTAGGTTTAGTCCAAGTTTCACTGGGAAAAGTTCCATTTCCAGATCCTCAGCCAAAAGCTGAATAATACCAATATGGAAATTTGGAGCAAAATCAATTGTTAAAGTCAGATTATGAGATTTTAACTGCCATTCTAAAACTACTTATACAGCCTTTCTATGTTATTTCCACTTGCCAAATCAACACCCAAGAGTCATTTTGACATTTAAAAAAAAAAAACCCAATTACACATCCAACTGCTGATTTACAAAGCAAAAGGCAACCTGTGATTTTGGCTTTAAAACCCAGTTTGCCTTAGGGATAGATGGATGAAAGAAATTCTAGCCTACTGTTTAAGGGCTAATATTCCCACATTTTCATATCCCATTTAGGGCAGGCAGATTTTAGCACTTCAGCTTAGGCAGTATCACTTTATAGAAGGTGCTTGAGTGGAGTAGGCAGCACGCGTGAATGGGATAATAAATGGCAGAGAAGCAGAGGCTGCTGCAGGTAGACGCCTATGCCAAGCGCCAAAGGAAAATGGCTGTGAAAGCGAACACATTTTTTTTCTGTGAGCGAGGGATGAGAATTTAATAGTAAAACAGTAAATTGAGTTTCTGTCCTTTTACCTCTTACTAGAATTTCTTTGTTGTCCTTTGCATGGGGAAGGTTAACAGCTCAACCTAATTCTTCACTCCGAGGAACTTTACGGGCTGTCATTTGGTTGAGGTCTAATGGGCCTCCTGGGATTTGATAGCTGAATGCACGCTCACCGGAGCAAGCTGCTCCACAGAGGGCCTGGAAAAGAATGTTTGAGTTGGAGAGAAGGTGCTGCTGCTCCAACTGCTTTTCCACCTGCAAAAACAGAACCTTTGGGGACGGTAGCACCGCAGTTAACAGGGGATCTCAGGAATGAGAAAGGTGTTAAAGTAGCCAGTTCTTCTGTTTTGCCAAGGATTTTCCGGTCTTGCTGTTTTTGGCAAAATTTTGAAATATCCCACTTCTCTCACCCTGAGCTTTTCCCTTCCCATTTCTCAGGGATGGTTTTGAGGATTGGGATGACTAGTCCAAACAGAAAGACAGAATTTTAAGAGGATGTGGGAGTCACACTCCTGGGCTCCCCCACATGCCTCTAAGCAGCACTCAGTTGCAGTGCAGAACTGGGGGCTCTTGCAGGGGAGGGAGAGAATGGCCAACAGCAATAAAAGGATCAAGTTGCCTACCATCTCAACCTCCATATTGGAGAGGAACACCCTAAAACCTCTTGCTGATGAAATCAGATGGAAAATTTCAAAGGTATCAGTGAAAATGTCACAGAGTCACTCCAGAGGATTCTGAAAGTCAAGTTCATATGTAACCATGTTGAACTGGGTAAAATGCTCCCGATGAGAGCACATTCCAAACTATTCCTTTTCTAAAATTTCAAATGGAAATCTGAATCTTCTACATCAGCCTGTTATGATATAGTGACAGTCTTTTGTCCCACACCTAATGTTTCCAAATGTTACTTTTGAGTGCATAACATACAGAATTTAATTTTTTTCTTGGGTGTTTAAAAGCTGTATTATATTAAGAAATATATGGTATCAAATAAGCCATGTTAACCATCGGTAAAGGCCCAAATCCTTGGCATTAGTTACATTCACAATGTGTTGCAACCATCACTACTATTTACAAACTATTTTCATCCCACCAAACAAATTCAGTAAAATAAAATGTTTTTAGAGAATAGTTTTTGCTATCATGGCTACCATAAGTAATGGTCAATGCGGTCTCAGAGTAATATGATTAGTAGTCATGTATGTATTTTCTAAAAGGAAATGAATTAGCTTAAAATAATTATTTTAAGTGTAAAACCACTGCCAACTCATCGCAATACATACAGTAGTTGTGATTAATGTCATCTAATTGATCAGACATTTTTGTATAATATAAAATTTCAATGATTAATTAGGATTGATGGCCTAAAAAAATCATACTAATTATTGAAAACATAGCTCAGACAATAAAAACAAAAGCAAAAAGTTATGTCAAAGGCTATAAAAATGTAGAACTACAAAGATGAATTTATAAGGTCAGAAGAATCAAGGCATGATTAAAATCTAGAACTAGAGGGGCACCTGGGTGGCTAAGTTGGTTAAGCATCTGACTTCAGCTCAGGTCATTCATGATCTTGCCGATTGTGGGTTTGAGCCCCGCACTGGGCTCTGTGCTGAAAGCTTAGAGCCTAGAGACTGCTTTGGATTCTGTCTCTCTCTCTCTCGCTCTCTCTCTCTCTCTCTGTGTCCCTCCCCAGATTGTGCTCTCTCTCTTTCTCAAAAGCCAATAAATAAACATTAAATAATTTTTAAAAATAATAAAATAAAATCTAGAACTATAAAATATTATTTTAGAAAAACATTTCCAGATGAATAGATTTAAAAAAAAAAAAAAAAACATTTGAGATGTGCTTTTGAAGCAGCTTTAGGGAAAGATCCAGGATATCAATTTTGGAGGTTCATATGTAATGTTATCTCAGTCACTGATCAAAATTGCCCTGTCTTTCAAAAGGCAAAAGTAAAATATGAAATATAGATTTACCAGTTTTAGGCACAGCTTCTCATTTCAGTCAATTCTTGCTCATTGATTAGTAAATCCAATCAATGGCAATGACAATTTGAGAAGTAAATCCCTCCATCAAATCTTAAATCTTGCACACTGCAACTGTGAAGTTCACCCTTTCCTTTATCATCACGAATTTCAATGCTATGTAAGGTAAGTGCATCATTTATTTTAATCCTGTTGAAATGAATGGATGGACTTAAATAACAATGCAAGCCTTTTTCCATGAAGTGCTGTAATTCTCTTTGAAGTGATAGCACGTTTAGGATTAAGATATATACGTTTTGGTTCTTTGACTAGTTCTTCTTTCTTTTTGTACTATATTAACAAGAATTTAAAGCAAGACTAAGTCACTTCTGTCTTCTAATGCAAGTGTTAGAGTCTTAAACAAAATTCTACTGGTGTAGCCAACCAAGATGAATAACTATTTTGAAGGGAATCAAACTATAATTTAGTAACTACAGACTATGGTTTTCTACTTAATCACTTGTGTTAGAGTGGCTATCAATAGAATCAGTCTTGAAAATATTTTCATTTATTATCACATTGCCACTATTAAATTAAAGGAGTTTGAGATACTATTGCAGAGCAAATGAATAACTATTTAATTCTTAATTCATGTTAACTTTATGCTTACTGCATCCTGCAATGAATTCATCCAATACTTCAAAAAAATTTATGAGATGTTCAAAATAGATATTATCAAAAAGATATGCATAATAGGAAATAAGCTAGTTATTGATTTAGAACATGTGGTAAGTAACAATGTAATATAGCTTTCTGAAAAGATGGTTGCTCTTCTAGAAACAGTTATACACAAAAATAATTATATACAATATTTAGAATGTTTACTTATTTTAGATAAAATTAAAATGCTAACAGTTTCCATTATAGAAACTGTTCAAAAGAAAATGTCAAAAGAAGGAAATCTTTCTGTATAGTACCACTTAAGGATAATCACTCTTAAAATTTCAGAATATTTCTTCCCGTATTTTCCTTTTATAATGTTATTCATTTTCCTAATTCAAAAATAATATAAACCAAGATATGAAAACTTGGACAAATCAACTGACACAAAGTAAAATAATAATAATGTAATGTTTTTAAAACCCATATATTTCAATAATCTAAAGATAATCATTGTAAATAAATTGGTATATGTTCTTTGGGTCCATCTTTTGTGTTTAATTTTATGTTTTTTCCAAACACTTTTTAACAGTAATAGTTTTGTTTTCTCCTAATTAAAAAAATAACAAAATGCTTAATGCAGAACAATTGGCAGAGGGAGTGAAAAAGTGATGTAATAAATTATCTATAACCTTAACCAAAAGAAATTTACAGATAATTTTATT